>NC_059207.1:52619048-52919048 GCF_020615455.1 Coregonus clupeaformis
GTCCAAAACCGCCATAAAAAAGCCAGACTACGGTTTGCAACTGCACATGGCGACAAAGATCGTACTTTTTGGAGAAATGTCCTCTGGTCTGATGAAACAACAATAGAACTGTTTGGCCATAATTACCATCGTTATGTTTGGAGTAAAAAGGGGGTCGCTTGCAAGCCGAAGAACATCATCCCAACCGTGAAGCACCGGGGTGGCAGCATCATGCTGTGGGGGTGCTTTGCTGCAGGAGGGACTGGTGCACTTCACAAAATAGATGGCATCATGAGGAAGGAAAATGATGTGGATATATTGAAGCAACATCTCAAGACATCTGTCAGGGAGTTAAAGCTTGGTTCTTCCAAATGGACAATGACCCCAAGCATACTTCCAAAGTTGTGGCAAAATGGCTTAAGGATAACAAAGTCAAGGTATTGGAGTGGCCATCACAAAGCCCTGACCTCAATCCTATAGAAAATGTGTGGGCAGCACTGACAAAGCGTGTGCGAGCAAGGAGGCCTACAAACCTGACCAAGTTACACCAGCTCTGTCAGGAGGAATGGGCCAAAATTCACCCAATTTATTGTGGGAAGCTTGTGGAATGTACCCGAAACGTTTGACCCAAGTTAAACAATGTAAAGTCAATGCTACCAAATACTAATTGAGTGTATGTAAACTTCTGACCCACTGGGAATGTGATGAAAGAAATAAAAGCTGATATAAATCATTCTCTCTACTATTATTCTGACATTTCAAATTCTTAAAATAATGTGGTGATCCTAACTGACCTAAGACAGAGAATTTTTACTAGGATTAAATGTCAGGAATTGTGAGAACTGAGTTTAAATGTATTTGGCTATGGTCTATATAAACTTACGACTTCAACTCTATATTACACTTAGATACACCCTATCTATTGGTTGAATTGGATTTTTTTAAAACAGCATAAACCCAATGTGTTGTATCTAGTTTTTTGTCAACCTTCATCAGGCTCCATAACGAATAGAGTAGTCATCTTTAACTATGCTTGCTGATAAATGATTGAATGGGCTCAATTTAATGGACTCCTTTATTTCCTGTTCTGATTATTTGTATGTACTGTGTTTTTGTTTTATGAACCCCTCCACACAAGACATTCCCTGCACAGGAAAATAAAGTTATTTGAATTGAATACTTGGCCAATGGCCACATCACTTCAAGGGCCATCAACTTAAATTACAGTTGTGTAATAACTCTGTATTACCGCATCATGATGGCATTTTATCTTGATTATGGATTGTGGTGAGCCAATACTGACTCATGACTGCATTTGGACTTACATCTGAGAACGACCCAGGTAATGTTTTAAACCGTAACAATTTCAGACTTGTTTTGAATCCACAGAATCATACAGACAACCAGGAGACAGAAGACAAGTAATGGTTTATTTCAGCTCCGAGTTTGACGTAACAACGGTGTAAACAGTGGGAGGGGGCAAAGCATCATCAATATTTGGTTCATTGCGTCTTTGTGCATACAAAACCTGACAACTCTTCTACAAAATGTAAAATACACTTTAGGTTTAACACCTCACATAGACTAGAGCAACTATTGCATTTGTACTGGGGGATGTATCAAATCCATTGTTTGACATTTTGTCAAATGTGTGTTATACCAAAGAAAAAAACAACAACAAAAAAACATGATCAACCATTTATATTCCACCAGAGCCCTAACAATCCTATCATGATTAGAAAAGGACACTTGTCCTCATTCTCAAAGTGTGGGTATATCAAGTCACTTCAAATCTCTCATCAATACATGTCACTGATACAGACAGGAACTCAAATATCGGCAATAACCAATCACTGCATAGATAATGAAACTACGGATGACTAAAAGTGATGTGAATGAAGCTTAAAATATATACAGTGGTTTCAAATACACTGAACTAAAATATAAACGCAACATGTAAAGTGTTTCATGAGTCCCATGTTTCATGAGCTGAAATAAAAGATCCCAGAAATACGCACAAAAAGTGTATCGCAAAAACAAAATTCACTAATTTGTTTACATCCCTGTTAGTGAGCATTTCTCCTTTGCCAAGATTATCCATCTACCTGACAAGGGAGGCATATCAAGAAGCTGATTAAAACAGCATGCTAATTACACAGGTGCACCTTGTGCTGGGGACAATAAAAGGCCACACTAAAATGTACAGTTTTGACAAACAACACAATGCCACAGATGTTTCAAGTTCTGAGGGAGTGTACAATTTGCATGCTGACTGCATGAATGTCCACCAGAGCTGTTCCCAGATAATTTAATGTTAATTTCTCTACCATAAGGTGCCTCCAACGTTGTTTTAGAGAGTTTGGCAGTACGTCAACCGGCCTCACAACCACAGACCATGTGTAACCACACCAGCTAAGGACCTCCACATTCGGCTTCTTCACCTGTGGGATCTTCTGAGACCAGCCTCCCGGACAGGTTTTCTGCACTAACTGTCAGAAACCGTCTCTGGGATGCTCATCTGCGTGCTCGTCGTCCTCACCAGGGACTTGACCGGACTGCAGTTTGGTGACTTAACCGACTTCAGTGGGCAAATGCTCACCTTCGATGGCCACTGGCACACTGGAGAAGTGTGCTCTTCACGGATGATTCCCGGTTTCAACTGTACCGGGCAGATGGCAGACAGCGTGTATGGTGTTGTGTGGGCGAGCGGTTTGTTGATGTCAACGTTGTGAACAGAGTGCACCATGGTTGCGGTGGGGCTATTGTATGGGCAGGCATAAGATACGGACAACGAACACAACTGCATTTTATCGATGGCAATTAGAATGCACAGAGATAGCGTGACGAGATCCTGAGGCCCATTGTCATGTCATTCATCCACTGCCATCACCTCATGTTTCAGCATGATAATGCACGGCCCCATGTCGCAAGAATCTGTACACAATTCCTGGAATCTGAAAATGTCCCAGTTCTTCCATGGCCTGCATACTCACCAGGCATGTCACCTATTGAGCATGTTTGGATCGACGTGTATGACAGCGTGTTCCAGGTCCCGCCAATTTCCAGCAACTTCGCACAGCCATTGAAGAGGAGTGGGACAACTTTCCACAGGCCACAATCAACTGCCTATGCGAAGGAGATGTGTCGCACTGCATGAGGCAAATTGTGGTTACACCAGATACTGACTGGTTTTCTGATCCAGGCTCTCTACCCTTTTTTTTAAAGGTATCTGTGACCAACAGATGCATATCTCTATTCCCAGTCATGTGAAATTAATAGATTAGGGCCTAATGAATTCATTTAAATTGAGTTATTTCCTTATATGAACTGTAACTCAGTAAAATCTTTGAAATTGTTGCATGTTGCGTTTATATTTATATTCAGTGTATATGTTTTGTGCTAGTACACATTGAGTGCATGTGAAAAACCACAGATTGCATTACCAATGGTATAACTGTGTGTGCATAAGTATACATATTCTCTTTTACAATTGTATTGGATACTTCAGAGGACACTTCAGTTACTTCAAAAATACTTGAGTCAAGTTGATCAAATACTGTGAGAGAAGTACAATGCTTTCTGATTTGATCCTTTAAAAAAAGGCCCCTAAACAGCACTAGCTTTGCTCTTGCCCTTGGAGTGCCCACCTGGACTGGTTTTAACCTCCGTTTTCCTGCCAGGCGAGCCCTGGGACACACCACAGCTTGACTGTTTGACAGAGGGAGACGTTTGGGCGTTATTATTATTGCTGTTCTGATTCCCACTCAGCGATTCCATTATGGAGCGGAATGTTCCGAATGGGCGCTTCACCGTCTCGGACCCCGTGGGAGTCCTACCTCCTGCTCCTTCTTTACTGTGGGCACCCTTGGGCGGCTCACTCTCTGGTGGCCCCGTCTTGTGAACCACCTGCTCATCAAAGGTCACCCTCAGTTTCAGATTCTGGGAGGTCTTCCTTCGAGAGGTAGGCGATTTGAGTGCACTTTTGGGGCTCGTCGTGATCTTTTGTCCGTTGTTGTAGTCGGGGAAATCTCCACCGGCCTCTGGTTTACCGTCAGCGTCCGGCTCGCTTTTGTCTGACGTGGGCGAGGGGTATCCATCCATGGACTTGGATGTGCTGAGGGCGAAAGCTGACTTGTGCTCGGTGGTCGAGGTGTGCTTCTTCATCCCCAGATGCAGGCTGCCAACAGGCTCCTCGCTCTCTGCGATGGGCAGGTGGCTGGGTCTCTCTAGCCGCACCCCGGGGGGGGGCGCATGTTTGGCCTCTTCAGGGGGGTAGGTGTCCGAGTCGGACTCGCTGAGAGAGCGCTGCATGATCTGCTTGAGTCTGGCCAGCTTCAGCTCCCGTCTCTCCACCACCCCCATCCTGCGCAGGGGCCCGGGGTTGGCCCCGTTCAGATTAGGAGGCCCCGCTCTGGAGCCCTCCTGGAACTCCAGGGACAGCTTCTCCTTGGTGCACACCTTGTCTGAGATGTCTTTACCCAGCAGCTGGCGCAGGACGGTGTCTGAGTCAACGCTCCTCTGCCTCAGTATCCAGTGGCCATCCCCGGGGGTCCCCTCCGCTGTCAGGGTCATCTCAGGCCAAGCCTCCACAGACGGGACATGGGAGCTGATCATCAAAAAGACATAGAAATTACTGAATTGGGTAGATATAATTTACAGTTGAAGTCGGAAGTTTACATACGCCTTAGCCAAATACATTTAATCCTAGTAAAAAGTCCCTGTCTTAGGTCAGTTAAAATAAAGTGGTGATCCTAAGAATGTGAAATGTCAGAGTAATAGTAGAGAGAATTATTTATTTCAGCTTTTATTTATTTCATCACATTCCCAGTGGGTCAGAAGTTTACATGCACTCAATTAGTATTTGATAGCATTGCCTTTAAGTTGTTTAACTTGGGTCAAACGTTTCAGGTTGCCTTCCACAAGCTTCCCACAATAAGTTGGGTGAATTTTGGCCCATTCCTCCTGACAGAGCTGGTGTAACTGAGTCAGGTTTGTAGGCCTCCTTGCTCGCACATGCTTTTTCAGTTCTGCCCACACATTTTCTATGGGATTGAAGTCAGGGCTTTGTGATGGCCACTCCAATACCTTGACTTTGTTGTCCTTAAGCCATTTTGCCACAACTTTGGAAGTATGCTTAGGGTCATTGTCCATTTGGAAGACCCATTTGCGACCAAGCTTTAACTTCCTGACTGATGTCTTGAGATGTTGCTTCAATATATCCACATAATTTTCCTTCCTCATGATGCCATCTATTTTGTGAAGTGCACCAGTCCCTCCTGCAGCAAAGCACCCCCACAGCATGATGCTGCCACCCCCGTGCTTCACAGTTGGGATGGTGTTCTTCGGCTTGCAAGCCTTCCCCTTTTTCCTCTCTAGGAGACAGAACGCGTCTCTTTCCTGAGCGGTATGATGGCTGCGTGGTCCCATGGTGTTTATACTTGCGTAATATTGTTTGTACAGATGATGAACCAGACATGTGGAGGTCTACAATTTTATTTCTGAGGTCTTGGCTGACTTCTTTTGATTTTCACATGATGTCAAGCAAAGAGGCACTGAGTTTGAAGGTAGGCCTTGAAATACATCCACAGGTACACCTCCAATTGACTCAAATTATGTCAATTAGCCTATCAGAAGCTTCTAAAGCCATGACATCATTTTCTGGAATTTTCCAAGCTGTTTAAAGGCACAGTCAACTTAGTGTATGTAAACTTCTGACCCACTGGAATTGTGATACAGTGAGTTATAAGTGAAATAATCTGTCTGTAAACAATTGTGGGAAAAATTACTTGCATCATGCACAAAGTAGATGTCCTAACCGACTTAACAAAACTATAGTTTGTTAACAAGAAATTTGTGGAATGGTTGAAAAACTAGTTTTAATGACTCCAACCTAAGTGTATGTAAACTTCCGACTTCAACTGTACATACACATTTACATGAACATGTTTGTAATCAATGTGTAGACGGTGAATTATAAGTTTTTTTGAATGGTGTAGCGTACAGTGGTGGAAGATCAGACCTGGGCGATCGCGACGACGTTCCCTCTGCTTTTGAGGGATCCAGGAGTAGCTGGACTTGATTCTGTACAGCTATCGTCTTTGTTGCTTGTCTGAAAATTTTTGCACAATATATAATGATAACACTGACATGCAGGCAAGGTAAATTGACCAGCTATGGAAATCTTCATTGTTAACACATTGATTCATTAAAAATGTTCCTCCTGAAAATCCTCAGCGCATCTCCATTTCCAAAATGCTACAAAGAAGTGTATTACACCATTTGCATGCAAAAAAATTACATTTTCTGAAATACTGCGGTTATTACACCCTTTTAAATAAAATATTATTTATTTTTATCCACATTGGTGTAAAGACTAGGTTAATATGCATCTGAAATGGCACCCTATTCCCCATGTAGTGCACTACTTTTGGCCAGAGAAGAAGTGCACTAATAGCCAGAGGTGGGACCAAGTCATTATTATTCAAGTCACAAGCATTGTAACATTGGTACATACACTATCGTTCAAAAGTTTGGGGTCACTTAGAAATGTCCTTGTTTTCAAAAGAAAAGCAAATTTTTTGACCATTAAAATAACATCTAATTGATCAGAAATACAGTGTAGACATTATTCATGTTATAAATGGCTATTGTAGCTGGAAACGATTTTTTATGGAATATCTACATAGGCGTACAGAGGCCCATTATCAGCAACCATCAGTCCTGTGTTCCAATGGCACGTTGTGTTTGCTAATCCAATTTTATAATTTTAAAAGGCTAATTGATCATTAGAAAACCGTTTTCATGTTAGCACAGCTGAAACTGTTGTGCTGATTAAAGAAGCAATAAAACTGGCCATCTTGAGACTAGTTGAGTATCTGGAGCATCAGCAATTGTGGGTTCGATTACAAGCTCAAAATGGCCAGAAACAAATAACTTTCTTCTGAAATTCGTCAGTCTATTCTTGTTCTGAGAAATGAAGAAATATGCCATATCTCAGACTGGACAATAAAAAGAAAAGATTAAGATGGGCAGTCTGAGTCGCCTCTTCACTGTTGACGTTGAGACTGGTGTTTTGCGGGTACTATTTAATGAAGCTGCCAGTTGAGGACCTTTGAGGAGTCTGTTTCTCAAACTAGACACTAATGTTGTCACGACCCGGTGCAAGAAACAGTCACTAATAATTGTCAGAACCCAGAGGATGAGGCAGACACAGCAGTACTAGAGATGGTGGTTTAATTAAAGAACAAAATCTTCAGGCAAAGAAACTAAATCCACAATGTCCAAAAATAAAGCCAAGAGGCACAAAGAGGAAAACCTCCAAAAAACAAAAGAAACTCCACAAAGTGGTAAAAAACAGCAGGGAAAAACAAACCTCAAAAGACTACTCAAACAAAACACAAGAACTAAACCAGAGAACCTCTGGAAAATCCCACCAGAGAAATATCTATATAAAACAAGGCTTGGGCTGGGGCTGGGTGCTAACTACAAACACTGAGCAAGGAACTGAGGAACACACAGGGTTTAAATACTAACAAGGGAATGACCTACAGGTGCAAACAATAATTAGAGCAAGAAAAACAAAAGGTACAAAAAAGGTGCAATGGGGACATCTAGTGACCAAAACCCGAACAGTCATGGCCAAAACCTGACAGAATCCCCCTCCTAGGAACGGCTCCTGACGTTCCTACCAGCCTTCTCAGGGTGGAGGGCCCTGAACTGACGAATGAGGTCAGGGTCCAGTATGTCCTTGGCAGGAACCCAGGAGCGCTCCTCGGGACCGTAGCCTTCCCAGTCCACCAGATACTGCCAGGACCGCTGCACCCGGCGGGAATCCAGTATCCGGTGGACGGTATAAGCCGACTGGCCACCGATGACACGGGGCGGAGGGGGGAGGTCTGCCTGCCGGGATAAGGGGAGAAAAAACAACAGGTTTTAATAAAGAAATGTGAAATGTTGGATTGATCTTAAGGGATCTGGGTAAGTGCAGGCGAAAAGTAACGGGATTGACTCTCCTGGCAATCTTAAAGGGACCGATGAACCTCTGGGACAGCTTGCGAGACTCCACCCGTAGTGGTAGGTTCTTAGTTGAGAGCCATACTCTCTGGCCGGGGTACAGGGTAGGACCGGGACGGCGACCTCTGTTGGCTTGTCGTTGGTACTGCTGAGAGGAACGCAGAAGATTAAGACGTGCCTTCTTCCACGTAAGCCGACAGCGTCTGATGAACCTCGAGGCTGAAGGCACTCTGACTTCTGCCTCCTGGTCCGGGAACAATAGAGGCGCATAGCCAAACTGACACTCATGCGGGGACATACCAGTGGAGGAGGAGCACAAGGTGTTGTGCGCGTACTCGGCCCAAACAATGAAGGATGACCAAGTGGACGGGTTGTTGGAAACCATGCATCTGAGGGTGGTTTCCAGCTCCTGATTCATCCTCTCAGTTTGGCCATTGGACTCGGATGGTACCCTGAAGATAAACTGGCCGTGGCCCCTATGAGTTGGCAGAAGGCCTTCCAAAACCTTGAGGCGAACTGGGGACCTCTGTCGGAAACCATATCTTGCGGAATCCCAAAGACTCGGAACACATGGTTAATCACCAACTCAGCTGTTTCCTTGGCAGAAGGTAATTTGGTCAAAGGAACAAACCTGGCCGCCTTAGAAAACCTGTCGATGATGACTAGGATCGTAGTATTACCATGGGACGGAGGAAGGCCAGTAATAAAGTCCAACGAGATATGGGACCAGGGTCGGTGGGGGAATAGATAGAGGGTGAAGGAGTCCTTGAGGGCGGAGGTGAGAAGATTTGCCCTGGCAGCACACGGAACAGGCCTTGATGAAAGTGGCAACGTCTTCTTTTATGGTGGGCCACCAGAACTTACGCTGGATGAACTCCAAGGTGCGGCCTACGCCCGGGTGACAGGTGAGGCGAGAGGAGTGCCCCCACCGAAGGACTTGGGACCTTGCTGCCTTGGGAACAAACAACCGATTAGCAGGACCTCCTCCAGGGCCCGGTTCCATGGCTTGAGCTTGTTTCACGGTATCCTCCACTTGCCACGAGATCGGAGCCACGATCTTAGCGGCCGGAAGGACAGTCATGTCAGTATCTTCTCGAATGGCAGGAGAGTAGATTCGTGACAAGGCGTCCGGTTTGAGATTCTTCGACCCGGGTCTATAGGTGAGGATAAACTGAAATCGGCTGAAGAAAAGAGACCATCGAGCTTGTCTGGCGTTCAACCGCTTCGCCTGCTGGATATACTCCAGATTCTTGTGGTCCGTAAGCACTTGAAACGGTTGAGAAGCCCCCTCGAGCCAGTGTCTCCATTCCTTCAATGCCATCTTAACCGCTAGGAGTTCACGATCCCCCACATCGTAATTCCTCTCGGCCGGGGTAAGCCGGTGAGAGAAGAAGGCGCAAGGATGAAGCTTCTTGTCTTCACCCCTCTGAGACAGGACAGCTCCAACCCCAACCTCTGATGCGTCTACCTCCACCACAAAAGGTTCATCCGCCGTTGGTAGTGTCAGGATGGGAGCAGAGAGGATGCGCTGCTTGAGTCCTTGGAAGGCCGTCTCAGCTTCTCTTCCCCACAGAAACCTTGTGTTGCCACCCTTGGTACCGCCGAGAGAGGGGCTGCCACCGAGCTGAAGTTCTTGATGAACTTGCGGTAAAAGTTGGTGAAGCCCAGGAAACGCTGAACTTCCTTAACGGACTTGGGGGTGGGCCAATCCGCTACCGCCTCTACCTTCTTGGGGTCCATCTGGACTCGTCCGGGTTCCACTATAAATCCCAGGAATTGTACTCGAGAGGAATGGAATTCACACTTCTCCGGCTTAACGTACAAATGGCTGTCTAGGGAGGCGTTTGAGCACTTGTCTGACATGCTTAGTGTGTTCTTGAAGGGAGCTCGAAAAGATGAGGATGTCATCCAAGTAAACAAACACAAAGATGTTAAGCATATCTCTAAGCACATCGTTTATGAGCGCTTGGAACACAGCCGGAGCGTTGGTCAGGCCGAAGGGCATCACCGAGTATTCGTAGTGACCAGTAGGCATGTTGAAAGCGGTCTTCCACTCGTCCCCGGGTTTGATCCGCACAAGATGGTATGCGTTCCGCAGGTCAAGCTTAGTGAAGACAACTGCTTCCTGGAGCAGCTCAAAGGCTGTGGCCATAAGGGGTAGCGGGTAGCGGTTACGGACGGTTATGGCATTGAGTCCCCGGTAGTCGATGCAAGGTCGTAATCCACCGTCTTTCTTGGCCACAAAGAAAAACCCCTGCTCCCGCCGGCGAGGTAGATGGACGCATGAGGCCTGCTGTCAGAGCGTCCTTGATGTAGGTATCCATAGCAGCTCGTTCGGGAGGAGAAAGGGAAAAGATCCGACCCCTGGGAGGGCAGGTCCCCGGCAACAGGTCGATGGTGCAATCGTAAGGTCTATGGGGTGGTAGTTTGGTGGCCCTCTGTTTGCTAAATACCAGTTTGAGGTCATGGTAACACTCGGGAACTCGGGACAAGTCGATGGATTCTAGAGACTCGGAAGGAGAACTCTGGGAACTCGGGAAGATACAAGTGGCTTGGCACGTAGGACCCCACTGCTTGATAGTGCCCACAGACCAGTCGATGTGAGGGTTATGGCTGTGAAGCCAGGGATAACCAAGGACGAGAGGAAACTCGGAACAGGAGATCAGATGAAAGTTCATCACTTCCTGGTGTTGGGAAACTGAAAGTCGTAAGGGGGTAGTGGCACGAGTGACAAGTCCAGATCCCAAAGGACTTCTATCCAACGTAGTAACCCTTATGGGGTCACTTAGAGGTTCAGAAGGAACGCCATTCTCCTTCGCCCAGATCCCATCCATGAAGTTACCTGCGGCTCCAGAGTCTACCAAGGCTTGAAGAGAAAACTCGTGGTCGTCCCAGGAAAGGGTAACTGGAATGAGCAGGCGGGGAGTTGGATGGATGGGAGGAGGTTATGTTTCCCCGTTACAGTCCTCCCAGGCCTGCACGGGAGAGTGCGTTTCCCTGGAGCCCGGGACACGTGGAGCGGCAATGGCCCGGTTTGCCGCAATATAGACAGCATCGCTCCCTCATCCGGCGGTCTCTCTCAGCCTGGGAGATGCGTCCAACCTGCATGGGTTCTGGTGGAGCCAGCGAGGATAAAGGTGGAGACTCGGAGCTGGAACCGATAGGAGCTAGGGTGAGCGGTCTATGGTTTTGTTCTCTCTCTCTCAGACGCTGGTCTATGCGTGAAGCCAACTTGATAAGGGACTCGAGGTTGTCCGGTGGTTCCCGAGTGGCCAGTTCATCTTGGATGGTGTCAGAAAGACCCTTCAAAAAACACACTGTGAGCGCCTCGTCGTTCCAGCCACTTGCTGCTGCCACAGTGCGGAACTGGATGGCATAGTCCGTCACGCTGCGCCGACCTTGGCGGAGAGTCAGGAGCTGTTTGGCTGAGTCAGGGCCGTTGGTAGGACCTTGAAACACTCGCTTGAATTCTTCAGCAAAGGTAGAGTAAGTGGCACAGCAGGGACTTTGGGCATCCCACACAGCAGTAGCCCAGGCTAGGGCCTTTTCCGACAGCAGGGTGATGATATATGCTATCTTGGACCGGTCGGTGGGAAACGACGATGGTTGCAGCTCAAAGGAGAGAGAACATTGGGTGAAAAACCCCTTACAAACACTCGGATCCCCTGAGAACCGTTGGGGAGGCGGCAGACGAGGTTCAGCCAGGGGATTAACTGCCAGGGGCCCTTGAATCGGATGAACTGGAGCAGAAGCGGTTGCCGGGGAAAGTCGATCCGAAATCTGCTTTATGGAAGTCAGCATCTCTGACAGAAGTTGAGAATGTCTAGCCATTAAGGCCTCTTGCTGAACCAGAGCAGCCTCGTGGCGTTGGACAGTCCCCTCATGGTGGGACAGCATGGAAAAAAGATCCTGGGTACTGGCTGCCTCTGGGTTCATAATAATGGCTCAGTGTTTCTGTCACGACCCGGTGCAAGAAACAGTCACTAATAATTGTCAGAACCCAGAGGATGAGGCAGACACAGCAGTACTAGAGATGGTGGTTTAATTAAAGAACAAAATCTTCAGGCAAAGAAACTAAATCCACAATGTCCAAAAAATAAAGCCAAGAGGCACAAAGAGGAAAACCTCCAAAAAACAAAAGAAACTCCACAAAGTGGTAAAAAACAGCAGGGAAAAACAAACCTCAAAAGACTACTCAAACAAAACACAAGAACTAAACCAGAGAACCTCTGGAAAATCCCACCAGAGAAATATCTATATAAAACAAGGCTTGGGCTGGGGCTGGGTGCTAACTACAAACACTGAGCAAGGAACTGAGGAACACACAGGGTTTAAATACTAACAAGGGAATGACCTACAGGTGCAAACAATAATTAGAGCAAGAAAAACAAAAAGGTACAAAAAAGGTGCAATGGGGACATCTAGTGACCAAAACCCGAACAGTCATGGCCAAAACCTGACAAATGTATTTGTCCTCTTGCTCAGTTGTGCACCGGGGCCTCCCACTCCTCTTTCTATTCTGGTTAGAGCCAGTTTGCGCTGTTCTGTGAAGGGAGTAGTACACAGCGTTGTACGAGATCTTCAGTTTCTTGGCAATTTCTCGCATAGAATAGCCTTCATTTACATTTACGTCATTTAGCAGACGCTCTTATCCAGAGCGATTTACAAATTGGTGCATTCAACTTATGATAGCCAGTGGGACAACCACTTTTATACTATTCCAGGTATTCCTTAAAGAGGTAGGGTTTCAAGTGTCTCCAGAAGATGGTCAGTGACTCCGCTGTCCTGGTGTCGTGGGGGAGCTTGTTCCAATTCTCAGAACAAGACTAGACTGACGAGTTTCAGAAGAAAGTTTTTGTTTCTGGCCACAATTTTCAGCTGTGCTAACATAATTGCAAAAAGGTTTTCTAATGATCAATTATCAACTTGGATTAGCAAAAACAACGTGCCATTGGAACACAGGACTGATGGTTGCTGATAATGGGCCTCTGTACGCCTATGTAGATATTCCATTAAAAATCAGCTGTTTCCAGCTACAATAGCCATTTACAACATTAATGTCTACACTGTATTTCTGATCAATTTGATGTTATTTTAAATGGACACATTTTTTTTTGCTTTTCTTTCGAAAACAAGGACATTTCTAAGTGACCCCAAACTTTTGAACGGTAGTGTACGTCTTCATCAGACAATGATTATTAATATTTTTTTATCACCATTCATACATGGAACAATAATCTTCTCTTATGAAACGTACTGACTCCAAAGTATGGCGCGTAGTCCATGTAGCCTAGAATGCGCTCTGAGGTGGGCGCGCTCCTATTACGCACAACCAGAATGACAGAGACATAGGACACAGACACAAGGAACTCCGACATAAACCGTGAAATATGAACAAAGGAAACCATACATTGAATAAAATCAACAGAACATCTACCAGATGAGTCTCACAAACATTCATGTGAACAATAAACATCGTGCCCATTCAGAGGCTAAGAAATGGTAAATGAAAATGTATCATATCAAACATGAAACAGAAATGTCCAAGTGTTGCAATAAACAGTACGAGGATGGAATGATGAAACGCTAGCAATTATTGTAGAATTAGATGGAATATAGATTTATGCATTTTAAACATGTGAAAGCAACAGCAAGGAAGTAAAGCGCTCTACACTGGCGAGAATTTCGCCACAGTAATAATTAATTTTAACATAAAATTCCAAATGCAAGATTCATAAGTAAATGATACATTTCAAGCAATTTTGACATACCAGAAGACCAGTAGGCCTATGCTATTAATTGTTGCTTGATGCCCCATTAATGGTGAGCTTTCATTTACATTTTAATTACTTAACAGATGCTCTTATCCAGAGCGACTTATGGGAGCAATTTGGGTTAAGTGCCTTGCTCAAGGGCACAGACAGATTTTTCACCTAGTCAACTCGAGGATTCAAACCAGCAACCTTTCTGTTACTGGCCCAATGTTCTTAACCACTAGCCTGCCTGCAGTTAATATTCTTGATTACAATTTTTTTTTGGAGCTGCATATTTATTTATTATGGCAAACCTCTCTCACTATTTCATGTTTGCGCTGCACCCGATCCTTTAGCTGTACAGCAAATCAGCAATCTGTTCGCTAGCTCACCCGACATGTGTTGATTGACAGTTTGCTGATCCAATCAGAGGGCAGAGTGTTCATTTCACTAGCCAATCTGTTGCACGCTTTTTTTGCAAGGGCGATGCCGCGGCTACTGTCTCTGGCTGCGTGGAGAGTAATCCACGGAGACTCTGTGCCACAAAATGAGTGACAAAATGTTACAAAACCTGGCCAGATAATTTCAAGTCATCAGTCTCAAGTCAAAGTCGAGTCCCGTGTCTTGAGGCTCCAAATCAAGTATTAAGTTATTTTATTTTCTATTAAGTTGAGTCTCAAGCCATCAAATTTGAGACTCGAGTCCAAGTCATGACTCAAATCCACAACTCTGCTAATAGTACTATATAAGGAACAGGGAGTAATTTCAGACACAACACAAGCAATCTGAGGTAAGTCAAAGGCTGCGTCACAGATGACACCCTAATCAATATATAGTGCATTACTTTTGACCAGGACCCATAGGCCAAAGGTCAAAGGTAGTACACTATGTACGTAATAGGATGCTTTTTGGGATAGATCAAAATAGTCAGACAGGAGCCTCCCACTCACTCATTGAGCTGCTTGGTGAGCTTGACCACCTGGGATGCCAGCGACATGCACGTCTCCACCACCACCAGGTAGCGGGCGCAGGTGGTGTGGCCCTGCCGCTCGGCACTCTGGGAAGGCCTCTCGCCGCTCTGGTTCTGCACGGTGACGTTGGAGCCGTACTCCACCAGGGTCTGAGGGAAAGAAAGACCAGGGACATGCTGCTCTGTCAGTTCAATCGTTTTCAAATCATGTGGTAGGAGCTCCAAACAAAGACCTATAGACTATGTTAGTAGTGTCTGAAATGGAATTGAAGCCTTACAAAAATAATGAATAGATGTTTAAGAAAATGGTACAGAAAGCATTTTGTGCAAACTGATGGGCAAACATCCACAAACTAAATTCACAAATGTCCTTATCATCCAGTATTCTTCCTCTAAAACAACTTTGTTTTTTATGTTTAACGACAAAACAGGCAAATTAAATCTGTATTCTCTAGCGTACATAGAAGTGCAGAAACAAAGTAAAACAGAGTAGTTTGAATGTTTCCTAGGCCCGCTTGTCTCTCTCAAACATACAGTGCCTTGCAAAAGTATTCATCCCCCTTGGCGTTTTAAAATTTTTGTTGCATTACAACCTGTAATTTAAATATTTTTATTTGGATTTCATGTAATGAACATACACAAAATAGTCCAAATTGGTGAAGTGAAATGAAAAAAATAACTTATTTCAAAAAATTCTCAGGTGCTATGAAGTTCCTAAATAAGATCTGGTGCAACCAATTACCTTCAGAAATCACATAATTAGTTAAATATAGTCCACCTGTGTGCAATCTAAGTGTCACATGATCTGTCACATGATCTCATATATATATATATATATATATATATATATATATATATATATATATATATATATATATATATATATATATATATATATCACACACACACTGCTCAAAAAAATAAAGGGAACACTTAAACAACACAATGTAACTCCAAGTCAATCACACTTCTGTGAAATCAAACTGTCCAATTAGGAAGCAACACTGATTGACAATAAATGTCACATGCTGTTGTGCAAACCACTTATCAGATCATATACTTCCTGGCTGATGTTTTGGTCACTTTTGAATGCTGGCGGTGCTTTAACTCTAGTGGTAGCATGAGACGGAGTCTACAACCCTCACAAGTGGCTCAGGTAGTGCAGCTCATCCAGGATGGCACATCAATGCGAGCTGTGGCAAGAAGGTTTGCTGTGTCTGTCAGCGTAGTGTCCAGAGCATGAAGACGCTACCAGGAGACAGGCCAGTACATCAGGAGACGTGGAGGAGGCCGTAGGAGGGCAACAACCCAGCAGCAGGACTGCTACCTCCGCCTTTGTGCAAGGAGGAGCAGGAGGAGCACTGCCAGAGCCCTGCAAAATGACCTCCAGCAGGCCACAAATGTGCATGTGTCTGCTCAAACGGTCAGAAACAGACTCCATGAGGGTGGTATGAGGGCCCGACGTCCACAGGTGGGGGTTGTGCTTACAGCCCAACACCGTGCAGGACGTTTGGCATTTGCCAGAGAACACCAAGATTGGCAAATTCGCCACTGGCGCCCTGTGCTCTTCACAGATGAAAGCAGGTTCACACTGAGCACATGTGACAGACGTGACAGAGTCTGGAGACGCCGTGGAGAACGTTCTGCTGCCTGCAACATCCTCCAGCATGACTGGTTTGGCGGTGGGTCAGTCATGGTGTGGGGTGGCATTTCTTTGGGGGGCCGCACAGCCCTCCATGTGCTCGCCAGAGGTAACCTGACTGCCATTAGGTACCGAGATGAGATCCTCAGACCCCTTGTGAGACCATATGCTGGTGCGGTTGGCCCTGGGTTCCTCCTAATGCAAGACAATGCTAGACCTCATGTGGCTGGAGTGTGTCAGCAGTTCCTGCAAGAGGAAGGCATTGATGCTATGGACTGGCCCGCCCGTTCCCCAGACCTGAATCCAATTGAGCACATCTGGGACATCATGTCTCGCTCCATCCACCAACGCCACGTTGCACCACAGACTGTCCAGGAGTTGGCGGATGCTTTAGTCCGCCACCTCATCAGGAGCATGCCCAGGCGTTGTAGGGAGGTCATACAGGCACGTGGAGGCCACACACACTACTGAGCCTCATTTTGACTTGTTTTAAGGACATTACATCAAAGTTGGATCAGCCTGTAGTGTGGTTTTCCACTTTAATTTTGAGGGTGACTCCAAATCCAGACCTCCATGGGTTGATACTTTTGATTTCCATTGATAATTTTTGTGTGATTTTGTTGTCAGCACATTCAACTATATAAAGAAAAAAGTATTTAATAAGATTATTTCATTCATTCAGATCTAGGATGTGTTATTTTAGTGTTCCCTTAATTTTTTTGAGCAATGTGTGCGTGTATATATATATATATATATATATATATATATACATATATATATATATATACATACACACAGTGGGGAGAAGAAGTATTTGATACACTGCCGATTTTGCAGGTTTTCCTACTTAAAAAGCATGTAGAGGTCTGTAATTGTTATCATAGGTACACTTCAACTGTGAGAGACGGAATCTAAAACAAAAATCCAGAAAGTCACATTGTATGATTTTTAAGTAATTAATTTGCATTTTATTGCATGACATAAGTATTTGATCACCTACCAACCAGTAAGAATTCCGTCTCTCACAGACCTGTTAGTTTTTCTTTGAGAAGCCCTCCTGTTCTCCACTCATTACCTGTATTAACTGCACCTGTTTGAACTCGTTACCTGTATAAAAGACACCTGTCCACACACTCAATCAAACAGACTCCAACCTCTCCACAATGGCCAAGACCAGAGAGCTGTGTAAGGACATCAGGGATAAAATTGTAGACCTGCACAAGGCTGGGATGGTCTACAGGACAATAGGCAAGCAGCTTAGTGAGAAGGCAACAACTGTTGGCGCAGTTATTAGAAAATGGAAGAAGTTCAAGATGACGGTCAATCACCCTCGGTCTGGGGCTCCATGCAAGATCTCACCTCGTGGGGCATCAATGATCATGAGGAAGGTGAGGGATCAGCCCAGAACTACACGGCAGGACCTGGTCAATGACTTGAAGAGAGCTGGGACCACAGTCTCAAAGAAAACCATTAGTAACACATTACGCCGTCATGGATTAAAATCCTGCAGTGCACGCAAGGTCCCCCTGCTCAAGCCAGCGCATGTCCAAGCCCATCTGAAGTTTGCCAATGACCAT
Source organism: Coregonus clupeaformis (assembly GCF_020615455.1). Lineage (NCBI taxonomy): Eukaryota > Metazoa > Chordata > Actinopteri > Salmoniformes > Salmonidae > Coregonus > Coregonus clupeaformis. The sequence continues at coordinate 52,636,983 of NC_059207.1, forward strand.
ATGGATGATCCAGAGGAGGAATGGGAGAAGGTCATGTGGTCTGATGAGACAAAAATAGAGCTTTTTGGTCTAAACTCCACTCGCCGTGTTTGGAGGAAGAAGAAGGATGAGTACAACCCCAAGAACACCATCCCAACCGTGAAGCATGGAGGTGGAAACATCATTCTTTGGGGATGCTTTTCTGCAAAGGGGACAGGACGACTGCACCGTATTGAGGGGAGGATGGATGGGGCCATGTATCGCGAGATCTTGGCCAACAACCTCCTTCCCTCAGTAAGAGCATTGAAGATGGGTCGTGGCTGGGTCTTCCAGCATGACAACGACCCGAAACACACAGCCAGGGCAACGAAGGAGTGGCTCCGTAAGAAGCATCTCAAGGTCCTGGAGTGGCCTAGCCAGTCTCCAGACCTGAACCCAATAGAACATCTTTGGAGGGAGCTGAAAGTCCGTATTGCCCAGCGACAGCCCCAAACCTGAAGGATCTGGAGAAGGTCTGTATGGAGGAGTGGGCCAAAATCCCTGCTGCAGTGTGTGCAAACCTGGTCAAGACCTACAGGAAACATATGATCTTTGTAATTGCAAACAAAGGTTTCTGTACCAAATATTAAGTTCTGCTTTTCTGATGTATCAAATACTTATGTCATGCAATAAAATGCAAATTAATTACTTAAAAATCATACAATGTGATTTTCTGGATTTTTGTTTTAGGTTCCGTCTCTCACAGTTGAAGTGTACCTATGATAAAAATTACAGACCTCTACATGCTTTGTAAGTAGGAAAACCTGCAAAATCGGCAGCGTATCAAATACTTGTTCTCCCCACTGTATATATATATATATATATATACACACACACACACACACACACACACACACACACACCTGTTCTGAAAGGCCCCAGAGTCTGCAGCAACACTAAGCAAGGGGCACCACCAAGCAAGCGGCACCATGAAGACCAAGGAGCTCTCCAAACAGGTCAGGGACAAAGTTGTGGAGCAGTACAGATCAGGGTTGGGTTATAAAAAAAATATCAGAAACTTTGAACATCCCACGGAGCACCATTAAATCCATTATTAAAAAATTGGAACAAACCTGCCAAGAGAGGGCCGCCCATCAAAACTCACAGCAGAGATTGGAGTATCTGTCCATAGGACCACTTTAAGCCGTACACTCCACAGAGCTGGGCTTTACAGAAGAGTGGCCAGAAAAAAGCCATTGCTTAAAGAAAAAAATAAGCAAACACTTTTGGTGTTCACCAAAAGGCATGTGGGAGACTCCCCAAACATATGGAAGAAGGTACTCTCGTCAGATGAGACTAAAATTGAGCTTTTTGGCCATCAAGGAAAATGCTATGTCTGGCGCAAACCCAACAGCTCTCATCACCCCGAGAACACCATCCCCACAGTGAAGCATGGTGGTGGCAGCATCATGCTGTGGGGATGTTTTTCCATCGGCAGGGACTGGGAAACTGGTCAGAATTGAAGGAATGATGGATGGCGCTAAATACAGGGAAATTCTTGAGGGAAACCTGTTTCAGTCTTCCAGAGATTTGAGACTGGGACAGAGGTTCACCTTCCAGCAGGACAATGACCCTAAGCATACTGCTAAAGCAACACTCGAGTGGTTTAAGGGGAAACATTTAAATGTCTTGGAATGGCCTAGTCAAAGCCCAGACCTCAATCCAATTGAGAATCTGTGGTATGACTTAAAGATTGCTGTACAACAGCGGAACCCATCAAACTTGAAGGAGCTGGAGCAGGTTTGCCTTGAAGAATGGGCAAAAATCCCAGTGGCTAGATGTGCCAAGCTTATAGAGGCAAAGCCGAAGAGACTTGCAGCTGCAGAATAGTTATGGTTTGTTGTCTTATTACTTCTTTGTTTCTCAAAAGAATATATATATATATTTTGCATCTTCAAAGTGGTAGGCATGTTGTATAAATCAAATGATACAAACCCCAAAAAATCAATTTTAATTCTAGGGTGTAAGGCAACAAAAAAGGATAAATGCCAAGGGGTGTGAATACTTTCACATACCACTATATACAGTGAGGGAAAAAAAGTATTTGATTCCCTGCTGATTTTGTACGTTTGCTCACTGACAAAGAAATGATCAGTCTATAATTTTAATGGTAGGTTTATTTGAACAGTGAGAGACAGAATAACAACAAAATTATCCAGAAAAACGCATGTAAAAAATGTTATAAATTGATTTGCATTTTAATGAGGGAAATAAGTATTTGACCCCCTCTCAATCACAAAGATTTCTGGCTCCCAGGTGTCTTTTATACAGGTATAGAGCTGAGATTAGGAGCACACTCTTAAAGGGAGTGCTCCTAATCTCAGTTTGTTACCTGTATAAAAGACACCTGTCCACAGAAGCAATCAATCAATCAAATTCCAAACTCTCCACCATGGTCAAGACCAAAGAGCTCTCCAAGGATGTCAGGGACAAGATTGTAGACCTACACAAGGCTGGAATGGGCTACAAGACCATCACCAAGCAGCTTGGCGAGAAGGTGACAACAGTTGGTGTGATTATTCGCAAATGGAAGAAACACAAAAGAACTGTCAATCTCCCTCGGCCTGGGGCTCCATGCATGATCTCACCTCGTGGAGTTGCAACGATCATGAGAACGGTGAGGAATCAGCCCAGAACTACATGGGAGGATCTTGTCAATGATCTCAAGGCAGCTGGGACCATAGTCACCAAGACAACAATTGGTAACACACTACACCGTGAAGGACTGAAATCCTGCAGCGCCCGCAAGGTCCCCCTGCTCAAGAAAGCACATATACAGGCCCGTCTGAAGTTTGCCAATGAACATCTGAATGATTCAGAGGATAACTGGGTGAGTGTTGTGGTCAGATGAGACCAAAATGGAGCTCTTTGGCATCAACTCAACTCGCCGTGTTTGGAGGAGGAGGAATGCTGCCTATGACCCCAAGAACACCATCCCCACCGTCAAACATGGAGGTGGAAACATTATGCTTTGGGGGTGTTTTTCTGCTAAGAGGACAGGACAACTTCACCGCATCAAAGGGACGATGGACGGGGCCATGTACCGTCAAATCTTGGGTGAGAACCTCCTTCCCTCAGCCAGGGCATTGAAAATGGGTCGTGGATGGGTATTCCAGCATGACAATGACCCAAAACACACGGCCAAGGCAACAAAGGAGTGGCTCAAGAAGAAGGACATTAAGATCCTGGAGTGGCCTATCCAGTCTCCAGACCTTAATCCCATAGAAAATCTGTGGAGGGAGCTGAAGGTTTGAGTTGCCAAACGTCAGCCTTGAAACCTTAATGACTTGGAGAAGATCTGCAAAGAGGAGTGGGACAAAATCCCTCCTGAGATGTGTGCAAACCTGGTGGCCAACTACAAGGAACGTCTGATCGCCAACAAGGTTTTGCCACCAAGTACTAAGTCATGTTTTGCAGAGGGGTCAAATACTTATTTCCCTCAATAAAATGCAAATCAATTTATAACATTTTTGACATGCGTTTTTCAGGATTTTTTTGTTGTTATTCTGTCTCACTGTTCAAATAAACTTACCATTAAAATTATAGACTGATCATTTCTTTGTCAGTGGGCAAAAGTACAAAAATCAGCAGGGGATCAAATACTTTTTTCCCCTCACTGTATATAGTGGTATGTGAAAGTATTCACACCCCTTGGCATTTATCCTTTTTTGTTGCCTTACACCCTAGAATTAAAATGGATTTTTTGGGGGTTTGTATCATTTGATTTACACAACATGCCTACCACTTTGAAGATGCAAAATATATATGTGGTCACTGACCATTCAAAACATACTTTTGATACATCTGGCTTGCTGAATCAACATCAGGAAACAATCAGGAGTAATATATCCGTCCCGCCTCCTTATTATAAGTGTGTTAAAGCACAGTCTAAAGTCCAGTACGGATCCTCTCTTTTATAGAGAAGTGCACAATATATATATATTTGGGCTGGGAATTGACAGGTACCTCACAATACAACATTGGCACAATACTACTGTGCCCTCCTGAATTATTGGCACCCTAGGTAAATATGAACAAAATGGCTTTGAAAAAATGTAATTGTTGTTTATCAGCTTGATCTTACACTCAAAATATCATATGAATCTTTAAATTAGTGAAAATTATTTTATTCAAAAACATGTGTGCCACAATTATTGGCACCCCTAGAAATTCTTATGAACAAAATCTAATTGATGTACAGTACCAGCCAAAGTTTGGACACACCTACTCATTCAAGGGTTTTTCTTTATATGTACTATTTTCTACATTGTAGTAACCAAAAAAAGTATTAAACTTATCAAAATATATTTTATATTTGAGATTCTTCAAAGTAACCACCCTTTGCCTTGATGACAACTTTGCACACTCTTGGCATTCTCTCAACCAGCTTCACCTGGAATGCTTTTCCAACAGTCTTGAAGGAGTTTCCACATATGCTGAGCACTTGTTGACTGCTTTTCCTTCACTCTGTGGTCCAACTCATCCCAAACCATCTCAATTGGGTTGAGGTTGGGTGACTGTGGAGGCCAGGACATCTGATGCAGCACTCCATCACTCTCCGTCTTGGTCAAATAGCCCTTACACAGATTGGAGGTATGTTGGGTCATTGTCCTGTTGAAAAACAAATGATAGTCCCTTAGCGCAAACTAGATTTGTTGGCGTAACACTGCAGAATGCGGTGGTAGCCATGCTGGTTAAGTGTGCCTTGAATTCTAAATAAAATCACAGACAGTGTCACCAACAAAGCACCCCCACACCTCTTCCTCCATGCTTCACGGTTGGAACCACACATGCGGAAATCATCATCTCTCAAATTTGGACTCATCAGACCAAAGGACAGATTTCCACCGGTCTAATGTCCATTGCTCGTGTTTCTTGGCCCAAGCAAGTCTCTTCTTCTTATTGGTGTCCTTTAGTAGTGGTTTCTTTGCAGCAATTCGACCATGAAGGCCTGATTCACGCAGTCTCCTCTGAACAGTTGATGTTGAGATGTGACTGTTACTTGAACTCTGTGAAGCATTTATTTGGGCTGCAATTTCTGAGGCTGGTAACTCTAATTAACTTATCCTCTGCAGCAGAGGTAACTCTGGGTCTTCCTTTCCAGTGGCGGTCCTCATGAGAGCCAATTTCATCATAGCGCTTGATGGTTTTTGCGACTGCACTTGAAGAAACTTTCAAAGTTCTTGACATTTTCCGGATTGACTGACCTTCATGTCTTAAAGTAATGATGGACTGTCATTTCTCTTTGCTTATTTGAGCTGTTCTTGCCATAATATGGACTTGATCTTTTACCAAATAGGGCTATCTTCTGTATACCACCCCTACCTTGTCACAACACAACTGATTGGCTCAAACGCATTAAGAAGGAAAGAAATTCCACAAATTAACTTTTAACAAGGCAAACCTGTTAATTAAAATGCATTCCAGGTGACTATCTCTTGAAGCTGGTTGAGAGAATGCCAAGAGTGTGCAAAGCTGTCATCAAGGCAAAGGTTGGATATTTAAAGAATCTTAAATATAAAATATATTTTGATTTGTTTAACACTTTTTTGGTTACTACATGATTCCATATGTGTTATTTAATAGTTTAGATGTCTCCACTATTATTCTAAAATGTAGAAAATAGTAAAGATTAAAGAAAAACCCTGGAATGAGTAGGTGTGTCCAAACTTTTGACTGGTACTGTATATTCCGATTAAGATTGTACTTTTTAAAGTTCAGCTGAGTCTTTGGGACCTCTTAAGTGGTCATCCATAACTTCCTGTTTCACTGGGGTATAAATATGAGGTGACACAGGCTAAACTCCCTTAGTCATCCATAGGGCTGTGCCAGACACAACATTTTGTCAGCCGGTGATTGTCAAGCAAATAACTGCCGGTCTCACGGTAATGGACCTTTCATTAACATAAACACATTTAGCATCTCCTGGCATCCACACATAGCCTACAAGCCACTGATGCAGACCTTTGGAACATCTACATTTAAAAAAGTTTAATAAATCCATGTAATATAGGCTACACCTCCACAATAAATCCATTATTTATTTTAGACAGGTCTAAAGAAACATGATATGAATGTAGTCTATTTCAGAAGAACAGAATAGCATACTCTGAGTTGTCCTTAAGTTAGGTCCTGATCTGGCTATGGCATATGGCTGTGGGCTACACTAGTTCATTTAGCAGACAAGATTTGCTTAGAATTCCGTGGCATTATTTTATAGTATGAAGAATACAATTGAATAGAACTGATTAAATAGAAAGGATATTTTCTCCAAACGATTTGAGGGAGTGCGCACATGTGGCTATTCTGTGTTGAGCAGTTAACAAAGAAACAGGTACTCCTACATGCTTAATTTAGAGTTATTTATGTAACTTTAGTTGTGATATATGTTTTGATTTTTAATACATTCTAAGGCTGCATGATGCGACTAATGATGATTTGAAAAAAGTTTGCATGAAAAGGCATGAGCTCTGCTTTGTTTTTTTGTGCAGGCTGTACACACTTCATCAGTCTCTCATTCACAATTTGACAAGCAAATTATAATGCCTCGAATTTACCGACGGCATCCCCTTTGTGTGGCCGTAATGCCCCCCCACCCCAAAAAAATGCATGCCTTTTGCGGCCAGCAGCCGTTGTGCCCTTGGGCTGAATATAATAATTATAATTCCATTCTCCATGCGTGCTTCGAAGCACCTCTCACTCAAATGGCTCTCCGTCACATGATCGGGTCTTTCTCACAGGCTACAAGTGAAGACAGACACATCATGGACGCAACTGCGTGCATCCTTATCCAATTCTGAGGCGCATATTGAAGATATTGGAAGAACTTCCACATTTACTTTCGTCAACCAACAAGATGAGTAGGCCTGGCCTATGTAAATCTACTACCCCCCATAGTACAAAAGTTGACCTATTCTATTCTGTGTGAGAAATAAATATTCCAAACATAGTCTGGGACAGCTGTGGGACGCGATAGATCCCAAATTAATATAACCACTAGCATCAAAATAACTTTTTTACGCAATGAGGCTGACGCAACAGATCAGAACGTTTAGCTTAAAATGTTAATAAACTATTCAGCTATTTCTTCACATTATAAGCGTAGCAATGCGCGCACGGCAGTAGGCTATTAGCGCGAAAATACCATTATCAAAAGTGACCGTAAATGTGATTATGCATTTAATGCTTTTATTATACTCCTGAGTGGCGCAGTGGTCTAAGGCACTGCATCGCAGTGCTAACTGTGCCACTAGAGATCCTGGTTCGTATCCAGGCTCTGTCGCCGCCGGCCGCGACCGGGAGACTCATGGGCGGCGCACAATTGGCCCAGCGTCGTCCAGGGTAGGGGAGGGAATGGCCGGCAGGGATGTAGCTCAGTTGATAGAGCATGGTGTTTGCAACGCCAGGGTTGTGGGTTCGATTCCCACGGGGGGCCAGTATAAAAAAAAAATAAATGTATTCACTAACTAAGTCGCTCTGGATAAGAGCGTCTGCTAAATGACTAAAATGTAAATGTAAATGTAATTACAAAGGTGCATTTTTATGGTGAAAATTATCTTCCCCAAACTTGAAACTCACATAATAATAATAATAATAATAATAATAATAATAATATGCCATTTAGCAGACGCTTTTATCCAAAGCGACTTAGTCATGTGTGCATACATTTTTACGTATGGGTGGTCCCGGGGATCGAACCCACTACCCTGGCGTTACAAGCGCCATGCTCTACCAATTGAGCTACAGAGGACATGCTGCATATTTATGCCAGTTAGTCTACACCCGCTGTAAAGTGGATTAATGTGCTTAATTTTAAATAGTTATTTGGCCACTTTAGTTGTGATACAAACCTTATTAAAACATATAGGCTAGGCTACATGAGGTGTGCAACTATGATTTGAAAAAGTCACACACACAAAAAAAGGCATGCATTGTTTCTTGCCTTATGTTGGGCATCATTCACAAGTGATAATGTATAATTCACCAGTCATAGGCTAATATTGTCACCCATCAGACTATTCTTGATTTAATCTTGTCTTTACATATACTAAATAATATATGTGTGAAATTTGTTTTGATTTAGAACGGACCATTATCATGCACGTCTCGAAATAGGGGCAGGGTAAAAAATACATGCAATCCATGCACTTAAATAGCGAATGGAGGACGCTTTTCCCGTGGTTCATTTTCATGCCAGCCAGGTAGGCTATACTCCTGTTGTAAAGAGAAGCAATGTGCTTAATATTAGGAAAGTTGAGAAATAAATATAGTAGGCCTAGCCTACAGAAAGCTGATGGGTTCCTCTTTTTAAGAGGACATCACCTTGTTTTAACGCAATTGCATAGCCTATAGAAAGGTTGCGCAACATGAGCTCATGGGCTCTCATGAAGTGTTTGATTAGATTTTCGATTACATTTGCATTGATGTCAGAGTGATTAGAGGGACAATAGAGTGCTGAGTACCAGGCAGTTAGCAAGTTTGGTAGGCTACTAATGACCATCAGCAGCATCAGAGCTTGGAGCAGCCTAATTACCGTGACTAAACGGTCACGTGGAATTTGGCTGCCTTAATGACTAGTGATCCCCGGTGTGGTGGTAATACGGTCACTGTAACAGCCGTAGTCATCCATCAACATGGGAAAGGCCAGAGAACACACAAATAAAATGAGACAAAAGGTTTTTGACCATCACAAATCAGACAATGGCTATAAGTAAATAGCTACACGCCTGAAAATATCCCTCCATTATAAGGGCAATAAAAAAAAATAAAAAAATAGCTAGAGCTGTGATGAACCTACCTGGAAGAGGACGCAAGTGTACTTTGCCTGAACGCACAGTGAGACGGATGGTTCAAGTGGCAAAACAATCTCCAAGGATCACAGTTGGAGAATTGCAGAAGTTGGTTACATCTTGGGGTCACCAAGTCTCCAAAACTACAATTAGACGCCGTCTAAAAGCCAACAGATGATTTGGAAGGGTTGCCAGAAGAAAGCCTCTGCTGTCACCAAACCACAAATGTAAGCGCCTGGAGTTTGCTAAATGTCATTTGAACTTTGATTGGAACCAGGTTCTATGGTCTGATGAGACTAAAATATAGCTTTTTGGCAACAACACCAGAGGTGCGTTTGGCGTAAAAAGAGCCATGGTCATGCAGAAAATAACCTAATCCCAACTGTGAAGTATGGTGGTAGATCTGTGATGTTGTGAGGCTGTTTGTTAGGCCCTGTGAACTTTGTTAGGATACATGGCATCATGGACTCCATCAAGACCCAGGAGATTTTAGGCCAAAACCTGTCTGCCTCTGCCAGGAGGCTAAAACTGGGTCATCGTTGGAGCTTCCAGCAGGACAACGATCGAAAGCATACTGTACCTCCAAATCAACAAGAAAATGGTTCACTGACCATAGAATCAAGCTTTTGCAATGGCCATCCCAGTCCCCTGACCTAAACCCGTTGAAAACCTGTGGGGTGAGCTGAAGAGGACAGTCCACAACCGAGGACCAAGGAATCTGAAGGATCTGGAGAGTTGCTGTATGGAGGAATGGTCTCAAATCCCTTCCTATGTGTTCTCCCACCTCATCAAACATTATAATAATAATAATAATATAATATGCCATTTAGCAGACGCTTTTATCCAAAGCGACTTACAGTCATGGGTGCATACATTTTTGTGTATGGGTGGTCCCGGGGATTGAACCCACTACCTTGGCGTTACAAGCGCCGTGCTCTACCAGCTGAGCTACAGAGGACCACAGGAGACATTATAGGAGACAACTCACAGCTGTTATCTTGGCAAAGGGAGGGTGCAAAAAGAACTAAATGCAGATAATTGTGACATGCATGTTTTTGAATAAAGTAATTATTTCATGATGACGATTTTATTTTCTTTGAACAATTTTAACTCAATTAAAAGGTTAGATATGATATTTTCATTGTACAATTTTTTCACAGCCTTTTTTGTTCACATTTACCTAGGGTGCAATTAGTTCAGGAGGGCAATGTAGGTGCCGATATGACATGTATCACGATTATATATGTGTTGCGATTCTATACTGCGATTTTATTGCGATTCGATGTTCCAAACATATTGCTCACTACATATCTGCTGCAGAGAGACACGAGAGAGCCATGAGTTTGGATCAATCATGGAAATAAAGGTGCTGAAGCATGTTGGCTCACTAAAAAGAATACGGAGAACAAGCTATAGGATTAATTAAAGCACTCAGAGTTTCAGCGCAGGTACAGCAGACTAGTGCTAGCTAACGCTACCTAAAAAAATATACACTGAACAAAAGTATAAATGCAACATGTAAAGTGTTGGTCCCATGTTTCATGAGCTGAAATAAAAGATCCCATAAATGTTCCATATGCACAAAAAGCTTATTTCTCTCAAATTGTGCACAAATTTGTTTACATCCTTGTTAGTGAGTATTTCTCCTTTGCAAAGATAAACCATCCACCTGACAGGTGTGGCATATCAAGAAGCTGATTAAACAGCATGATCATTACACAGGTGCACCTTGTGCTGGGGACAATACAATCGTTGAAATTGTTGCATGTTGCGTTTATATTTTTGTTCAGTATGTATATACAGTGGGAGAAAAAAGTATTTAGTCAGCCACCAATTGTGCAAGTTCTCCCACTTAAAAAGATGAGAGAGGCCTGTAATTTTCATCATAGGTACACGTCAACTATGACAGACAAAATGAGGGAAAAAAATCCAGAAAATCACATTGTAGGATTTTTAATGAATTTATTTGCAAATTATGGTGGAAAATAAGTATTTGGTCAATAACAAAAGTTTCTCAATACTTTGTTATATAACCTTTGTTAGCAATGACACAGGTCAAACGTTTTCTGTAAGTCTTCACAAGGTTTTCACACACTGTTGCTGGTATTTTGGCCCATTCCTCCATGCAGATCTCCTCTAGAGCAGTGATGTTTTGGGGCTGTCGCTGGGCAACACGGACTTTCAACTCCCTCCAAAGATTTTCTATGGGGTTGAGATCTGGAGACTGGCTAGGCCACTGCAGGACCTTGAAATGCTTCTTACGAAGCCACTCCTTCGTTGCCCGGGCGGTGTGTTTGGGATCATTGTCATGCTGAAAGACCCAGACACGTTTCATCTTCAATGCCCTTGCTGATGGAAGGAGGTTTTCACTCAAAATCTCACGATACATGGCCCCATTCATTCTTTCCTTTACACGGATCAGTCGTCCTGGTCCCTTTGCAGAAAAACAGCCCCAAAGCATGATGTTTCCACCCCCATGCTTCACAGTAGGTATGGTGTTCTTTGGATGCAACTCCGCATTCTTTGTCTTCCAAACACGACGAGTTGAGTTTTTTCCAAAAAGTTATATTTTGGTTTCATCTGACCATATGACATTCTCCCAATCCTCGTCTGGATCATCCAAATGCACTCTAGCAAACTTCAGACGGGCCTGGACATGTACTGGCTTAAGCAGGGGGACACGTCTGGCACTGCAGGATTTGAGTCCCTGGCGGCGTAGTGTGTTACTGATGGTAGGCTTTGTTACTTTGGTCCCAGCTCTCTGCAGGTCATTCACTAGGTCCCCCCGTGTGGTTCTGGGATTTTTGCTCACCGTTCTTGTGATCATTTTGACCCCACGGGGTGAGATCTTGCGTGGAGCCCCAGATCGAGGGAGATTATCAGTGGTCTTGTATGTATTCCATTTCCTAATAATTGCTCCCACAGTTGATTTCTTCAAACCAAGCTGCTTACCTATTGCAGATTCAGTCTTCCCAGCCTGGTAAAGGTCTACAATTTTTTTTCTGGTGTCCTTTGACAGCTCTTTGGTCTTGGCCATAGTGGAGTTTGGAGTGTGACTGTTTGAGGTTGTGGACAGGTGTCTTTTATACTGATAACAAGTTCAAACAGGTGCCATTAATACAGGTAACGAGTGGAGGACAGAGGAGCCTCTTAAAGAAGAAGTTACAGGTCTGTGAGAGCCAGAAATCTTGCTTGTTTGTAGGTGACCAAATACTTATTTTCCACCATAATTTGCAAATAAATTCATTAAAAATCCTACAAAATTCTCAATTTGTCTGTCATAGTTGACGTGTACCTATGATGAAAATTACAGGCCTCTCTCATCTTTTTAAGTGGGAGAACTTGCACAATTGGTGGCTGACTAAATACTTTTTTTCCCCACTGTATTATATATTTTTTGGGGAGTCAAAGAATCAATATCTCCAATACTTCCCACGTGTGTCAAGTTGGCTGGTTGTCCTATGGCGGGTGAACCATTTTTGATACACACGGGAAACTGTTGAGCGTACAAAACCCGGCAGCATTGCAGTTCTTGACATAAACCGGTGCGCCTAGCAGAGGACCACATACCTGAATGCAAGTGAGATGGCCGTACTGAGCGGCTACATGCACTGCACTGTTTCCGTACTGGTCCACTTCGTCCAGAGAAATGGCTTGCTCTTGCATGAATTGGAGCAGCCACAGCAGAACCTTTTCCTAAAAGAGAGATCATGAACATCCAAAAGGACAAAAAAATAAAATAAAATAAAAAAGACGAAAGAAAATGGGATTCAATAGTCATACTACACAATATTAAGTGTGGATAGATATTGCGGTGACAGAAATGCTGCAGTGGTGACCATACTGCAATATACTGTATATATTTCCACACTTAAAGATGCACTACACAGAAATCGCTCCGCCATTTCCTGGTTGCTAAAATTCTGAGTTAGCTTACTAGCCTAATTTCAGTTTATATTTTACAAAACAAGCAAGTGTAGAGAATCATTACACCATCTAAACAGCTGTGAAATAACTTTTCCATAACCAAAAATATTGTATTTTCAGCTGGTGTACAAAACAGAAAGTAAGACTCAAAAACTAAACTTAAGCACAGGAAGCATTGAAATAGTGCACATAGAACAGATCTACCACTTCTTAGACTTGCTTTCAATAAGAATGACAGATCTATAACCCACATTTCTATGTGAATTGCTCGGGTCGCCCAAAAAGTTACATATTACAGAATTAATTGTGTATATATATAGCTCTTATCATGTGTAATTGTTTTGTTTTTACTGTATCTATGTTATATATACTGTATGTCTAGATTCTGTCTGTATTTTCGGTTATAGCACCAATCCACCAGGTCAAATTCCTGGTACATGTAAATGTACTTGTCGAATAAAGGTGACTGTTGCAGATTTTCCCAATGACAGGGTTATAAGATGGTGTGTGTCTCCCTCACCTGTCCATAGCGGGCTGCGTAGTGGATGAGACTGGGGTGCTCTCGGCTACAGCTCAGCTCTGCGATTGCCTCCGTCTCACTCACCATCCAGCGCACACACTCCAAATGGCCGTTCTGCACGCACACAAACACATGCAAGCACGCAAACACCCACAGGTTATTCTGTAGATCAGTTTGATGCAGACACTGTCCTGATGCTCTTTTATTGAAGACAGGGAATGAAAGAGGGTAAACGTGACTAATACAGCCAAGTATCCAAAACCCAGACTTGCACAGCCAGAGACATGGTGTCATCTTTCCCCACAGGAATATCAAGATCTTAACTAACAACCAACTCTAGTAGGCATGCGTTCCAAATAGCACCCTATTCACTATATAGTGCACTACCTTTGACCAGGGCCCATAGGGTGCCATTTAGAATGAAACCTAGACGTCTGCCTTGGTTGACATGGCAGGTGGACATGATTGGACACGGTTGATTCGCCATGTCCACAAAGTTACGTTTTCTAGAGGCCCTGACCCAACCTCTCACCCCATCACTCACCTTCACCCCGAGCCCAGCAGGTGTAAGCTGGTGGTTGTTGCGCTCGTTGAGGCAGTCCTCTCCCATGAGGGAGGTGAGGTGCTGCAGGCAGTCAGCGTGGCCCTGGGCCGCAGAGATGTGGAGCAGGTTGTTCCCCTCCTCGTCCTGGATCAGCTCCAGGTTATCAGCCGCCAGGTGAGGCTGTGGCCAGAGAACACCAGGAAAAACACTCAGTGACTTGTTGATGCAAAATGGTATTGTTCATATAGCCTACTACTATATTGTTATGGCTAGGTACAGTGAGGGAAAACGGTATTTGATCCCCTGCTGATTTTGTACGTTTGCCCACTGACAAAGACATGATCAGTCTATAATTATAATGGTAGGTTTATTTGAACAGTGAGAGACAGAATAACAACAAAAAAATCCAGAAAAACGCATGTCAATTTTTTTTTACATTTATTTGCATTTTAATGAGGGAAATAAGTATTTGACCCCCTCACAATCAGAAAGATTTCTGGCTCCCAGGTGTCTTTTATACAGGTAACGAGCTGAGATTAGGAGCACACTCTTAAAGGGAGTGCTCCTAATCAGTTTGTTACCTGTATAAAAGACACCTGTCCACAGACGCAATCAATCAGATTCCAAACTCTCCACCATGGCCAAGACCAAAGAGCTCTCCAAGGATGTCAGGGAAAAGATTGTAGACCTACACAAGGCTGGAATGGGCTACAAGACCATTGCCAAGCAGCTTGGTGAGAAGGTGACAGCAGTTGGTGTGATTATTCGCAAATGGAAGAAACACCAAAGAACTGTCAATCTCCCTCGGCCTGGGGCTCCATGCAAGATCTCACCTCGTGGAGTTGCAATGATCATGAGAACGGTGAGGAATCAGCCCAGAACTACACGGGAGGATCTTCTCAATGATCTCAAGGCAGCTGGGACCATAGTCACCAAGAAAACAATTGGTAACACACTACGCCGTGAAGGACTGAAATCCTGCAGCGCCCGCAAGGTCCCCCTGCTCACGAAAGCACATACAGTGGGGAAAAAAAGTATTTAGTCAGCCACCAATTGTGCAAGTTCTCCCACTTAAAAAGATGAGAGAGGCCTGTAATTTTCATCATAGGTACACGTCAACTATGACAGACAAATTGAGAAAAAAAAAATCCAGAAAATCCCATTGTAGGATTTTTTATGAATTTATTTGCAAATTATGGTGGAAAATAAGTATTTGGTCACCTACAAACAAGCAAGATTTCTGGCTCTCACAGACCTGTAACTTCTTCTTTAAGAGGCTCCTCTGTCCTCCACTCGTTACCTGTATTAATGGCACCTGTTTGAACTTGTTATCAGTATAAAAGACACCTGTCCACAACCTCAAACAGTCACACTCCAAACTCCACAATGGCCAAGACCAAAGAGCTGTCAAAGGACACCAGAAACAAAATTGTAGACTTGCACCAGGCTGGGAAGACTGAATCTGCAATAGGTAAGCAGCTTGGTTTGAAGAAATCAACTGTGGGAGCAATTATTAGGAAATGGAAGACATACAATACCACTGATAATCTCCCTCAATCTGGGGCTCCACGCAAGATCTCACCCCGTGGGGTCAAAATGATCACAAGAACGGTGAGCAAAAATCCCAGAACCACACGGGGGGACCTAGTGAATGACCTGCAGAGAGCTGGGACCAAAGTAACAAAGCCTACCATCAGTAACACACTACGCCGCCAGGGACTCAAATCCTGCAGTGCGAGACGTGTCCCCCTGCTTAAGCCAGTACATGTCCAGGCCCGTCTGAAGTGCATTTGGATGATCCAGAAGAGGATTGGGAGAATGTCATATGGTCAGATGAAACCAAAATATAACTTTTTGGTAAAAACTCAACTCGTCATGTTTGGAGGACAAAGAATGCTGAGTTGCATCCAAAGAACACCATACCTACTGTGAAGCATGGGGGTGGAAACATCATGCTTTTGGGCTGTTTTTCTGCAAAGGGACCAGGACGACTGATCCGTGTAAAGGAAAGAATGAATGGGGCCATGTATCGTGAGATTTTGAGTGAAAACCTCCTTCCATCAGCAAGGGCATTGAAGATGAAACGTGGCTGGGTCTTTCAGCATGACAATGATCCCAAACACACCGCCCGGGCAACGAAGGAGTGGCTTCGTAAGAAGCATTTCAAGGTCCTGGAGTGGCCTAGCCAGTCTCCAGATCTCAACCCCATAGAAAATCTTTGGAGGGAGTTGAAAGTCTGTGTTGCCCAGCGACAGCCCCAAAACATCACTGCTCTAGAGGAGATCTGCATGGAGGAATGGGCCAAAATACAAGCAACAGTGTGTGAAAACCTTGTGAAGACTTACAGAAAACGTTTGACCTGTGTCATTGCCAACAAAGGGTATATAACAAAGTATTGAGAAACTTTTGTTATTGACCAAATACTTATTTTCCACCATCATTTGCCAATAAATTCATAAAAAATCCTACAATGTGATTTTCTGGATTTTTTTTTCTCATTTTGTTTGTCATAGTTGACGTGTACCTATGATGAAAATTACAGGCCTCTCTCATCTTTTTAAGTGGGAGAACTTGCACAATTGGTGGCTGACTAAATACTTTTTTTCCCCACTGTATACAGGGCCGTCTGAAGTTTGCCAATGAACATCTGAATGATTCAGAGGATAACTGGGTGAAAGTGTTGTGGTCAGATGAGACCAAAATCAAGCTCTTTGGCATCAACTCAACTCGCCGTGTTTGGAGGAGGAGGAATGCTGCCTATGACCCCAAGAACACCATCCCCACCGTCAAACATGGAGGAGGAAACATCATGCTTTGGGGGTGTTTTTCTGCTAAGGGGAAAGGACAACTTCACTGCATCAAAGGGACGATGGACGGGGCCATGTACCGTCAAATCTTGGGTGAGAACCTCCTTCCCTCAGCCAGGGCATTGAAAATGGGTTGTGGATGGGTATTCCAACATGACAATGACCCAAAACACACGGCCAAGGCAACAAAGGAGTGGCTCAAGAAGAAGCACATTAAGGTCCTGGAGTGGCCTAGCCAGTCTCCAAACCTTAATCCCATAGAAAATCTGTGGAGGGAGCTGAAGGTTCGAGTTGCCAAACATCAGCCTCAAAACCTTAATGACTTGGAGAAGATCTGCAAAGAGCAGTGGAACAAAATCCCTCCTGAGATGTGTGCAAACCTGGTGGCCAACTACAAGAAACGTCTGACCTCTGTGATTGCCAACAAGGGTTTTGCCACCAAGTACTGAGTCATGTTTTGCAGAGGGGTTAAATACTTATTTCCCTCATTAAAATGCAAATCAATTTATAACATTTTTGACATGCGTTTTTCTGGATTTTTTTGTTGTTATTCTGTCTCTCACTGTTCAAGTAAACCTACCATTAAAATTATAGACTGATCATGTCTTTGTCAGTGGGCAAACGTACAAAATCAGCAGGGGATCAAATAATTTTTTCCCCCTCACTGTATATTTTCCCCATACTGTTGACTTACCAACAGAGAAATCTGCCCCTCTCGGATGATATTGATGATGTTCTGGGATTTCTTGGTCTCCTCATCACACTCTCCGTGCAGTCTTGTACTGCTCCAGGTCTTACTGTTGTCCTGCCTGGCCCCAGCGCAGCCCTGGAGGGGGGACATCATAGCCTGGCTGCTCCCAGGGGTGTCACCTCCGGTCTTGTGTGCCTGTGGCTCTGGGTAGGCCCTATTGGCTAAAGGTTTATCCACGTCCGAGGCAGAGGAACAGCTAAGTGAGCTTGGTGTGGAGTGGTCATAGCCCCCAGTTGGTGGCCGGTGATTGTCCGGGTCCAGAGATTTCAACTTCCTCATATCAGACCACTTGACGGGCGAAAGCACACAGTACTGGGTGACACTTGCAAGGCTCTCAGGGTGGGGAAGTGTTGAGGTCTTAACGCTCTGGCACCTGTCAGTGGCACTGCCACCGCCGCCCACCATCCTTTTGTCAGGGGGAACTCTGGGAAGAGTAGAGACATGTTGGCTGGATTTAATGTAAGGCACGTCCAGTATCTCATCCATGTCCAGGTCGTAGTGCTCCAGCTCCCCAAAAAGAGCTCCTCCGGTGCCCAGGCTCTTGGCTTTAAATCCCTGGCCTTCGCAGGCCGCAGGTGTTTTGTCTGAGGCCTCCTCTTTGCTGCTGCCTTCCCCATTGTGAGCCTGAGCCTTGCTGTCGCTCTCATTGTCAGAGGTCTCCGGTTGATGTTTGAGTGGCGAGACCCTCTTCACAGGTCGGAATTTGCTGTGGACGTCGGCGATGCCGGTTGGCTTGATTCCACCGCCACTATGTGACGACACACCACGGCTCCAGTTGATGGCTGGGGCTAAAGATAGGAACGTTTTTTGTTTTATTTAGGCTACCTATAGTGCTACAAAATAATAAGGGCTTCATTTTCATAATGTTTTACATTTGTATATATATATTTTTTACAATAATAGCCTAGACCGCCACACACACACACACACACACACACCTTGTCTTTCTTCTCCCTGACCATCGTTTCTTCTGGACAGCTCTGGAATGTTCTTCAAGGATGTCACAGAATACTTTTACAGGGAAAAGACCATCAACGTTTGTTTATAAGCGCTTATTACATTGAAATATTCATTTACCCAACTGTAGCCTAGAAAGTACTTCATATAGGGGTGGTTTCCCCAGACTCAGATTAAGACTAGTCCTGGACTAAAAAGCAAATTTACTGGAGAATCTTAAATGATTTTTTGTCCAGGATTAGCCTTAATCTGTGTCCGGGAAACTGCCCCATAGACTATATTACATCCCCTGGCATAGCCAGATGGTGTGACACCATTTCTGGTACAACAACCTGAGTTTTGGACTTCTACTCACCACTGAATCATCAGTGAAGTCAATCTCATCCAAATCCAAGTACTCAGGAGCATCCATCTTCAGTCAGCATTATTCTTGAGACCCTAGTGAGACGCAACCTGTATGATAAAGCCTGATATTAGCATTCCACATTAATTTATAGCCTAAGTAAAGACAACTTTGTGATTTATAGATCTGGACTGTGTCTTAAATAGCACCCTACTCCATATTGAGTGCACTACTTTTGACCAGGGCCCATAGTGCTCTGGTCAAAAGTAGTGTACTATACAGGAAATAGGCTGCCATTTGGGACAGACCCATTGACTATAGGTCACTTCCTGCAAATCTGTGATGACCAAGTTTCTATGACCTGGAGTGGCTGGTTGAACTGGCTTGATCCAAAAGTCACCCAACAAAGCTGATCAATGTCTATTAGCTAATTCCTTTATGTGACTCATTTGGAATGTTCAACGTAATGTGATTAGCTGTGCAGTGTTTAAGGCTGACCCCATTTAGTTGACTGGTCGATTGTTTGGTCAATAGGCTGTTGGTCGACCGAGATTTCTTTAGTCCAGCAGTCGCAATGAGAAAAAATGTTTCATGTTGCATAAGACACCCGTCTGATTCGCGCCCATCTCAGTGGACTAATCCATTGGTGAGGCTGCGGGGATGGCACAGTCCATCACTGTACGACATTTGATACTGAAATTGTATATGGTTATATTATGTCAAAATACGGGGCAACACTAATAAATTGAATATTATTTTGGATACGGTCGCTGTCTGCGGTTCTGAAACATAATATTCAGTGCGCCGTAGAATTGCCGCCTTTCCCTATGTTGCTATGTGCATAATAGTAAAGTTGACCAGCATATTGGGATTGAGAACAATGCGGTGGAGGCAGCAGCAGCAGAGACGAGGAAACAGCCCTTCCTTAGCCTAATTGTCTAAGAAAAGTGAGGAGAGAGGAAACTCCACCTTAATTAGGTCTATAATCAATAGCCTAACTGTTAAATGTGCCTGGCTTTATAAATCATCCATTTATAGACAGAAATAAGACAGATCTTGCATCTGTTGCCTGTTTGAGTGTTTGTTTAATAGCCTACTGATTCCATGAGCACCAAGCCTCACGCAACGGCAAAATGTTGGATAAAGCAATTTCACAGATTCGGCTGTTTTTAATCTGTGCTATGCTGTAATAAAGGCTTTACAATTTGTTTTCGTTAGAACAGACTGGTATTACTTATAATTGATTTTGTGTTGTTAACACTGTTGCAAACAGGCAGAAAATTATGATTGTAATCTAACAGCACCTGTTTGTCACACATAATATGGACACAGCTCTCGCTCCTACAGTGGGGGAAAAAAGTATTTAGTCAGCCACCAATTGTGCAAGTTCTCCCACTTAAAAAGATGAGAGAGGCCTGTAATTTTCATCATAGGTACACGTCAACTATGACAGACAAATTGAGGAAAAAAAATCCAGAAGATCACATTGTAGGATTTTTAATGAATTTATTTGCAAATTATGGTGGAAAATAAGTATTTGGTCACCTACAAACAAGCAAGATTTCTGGCTCTCACAGACCTGTAACTTCTTCTTTAAGAGGCTCCTCTGTCCTCCACTCGTTACCTGTATTAATGGCACCTGTTTGAACTTGTTATCAGTATAAAACACACCTGTCCACAACCTCAAACAGTCACACTCCAAACTCCACTATGGCCAAGACCAAAGAGCTGTCAAAGGACACCAGAAACAAAATTGTAGACCTGCACCAGGCTGGGAAGACTGAATCTGCAATAGGTAAGCAGCTTGGTTTGAAGAAATCAACTGTGGGAGCAATTATTAGGAAATGGAAGACATACAAGACCACTGATAATCTACCTTGATCTGGGGCTCCACGCAAGATCTCACCCCGTGGGGTCAAAATGATCACAAGAACGGTGAGCAAAAATCCCAGAACCACACGGGGGGGACCTAGTGAATGACCTGCAGAGAGCTGGGACCAAAGTAACAAAGCCTACCATCAGTAACACACTACGCCGCCAGGGACTCAAATCCTGCAGTGCCAGACGTGTCCCCCTGCTTAAGCCAGTACATGTCCAGGCCCGTCTGAAGTTTGCTAGAGTGCATTTGGATGATCCAGAAGAGGATTGGGAGAATGTCATATGGTCAGATGAAACCAAAATATAACTTTTTGGTAAAAACTCAACTTGTCGTGTTTGAAGGACAAAGAATGCTGAGTTGCATCCAAAGAACACCATACCTACTGTGAAGCATGGGGGTGGAAACATCATGCTTTGGGGCTGTTTTTCTGCAAAGGGACCAGGACGACTGATCCGTGTAAAGGAAAGAATGAATGTGGCCATGTATCGTGAGATTTTGAGTGAAAACCTCCTTCCATCAGCAAGGGCATTGAAGATGAAACGTGGCTGGGTCTTTCAGCATGACAATGATCCCAAACACACCGCCCGGGCAACGAAGGAGTGGCTTCGTAAGAAGCATTTCAAGGTCCTGGAGTGACCTAGCCAGTCTCCAGATCTCAACCCCATCGAAAATCTTTGGAGGGAGTTGAAAGTCCGTGTTGCCCAGCGACAGCCCCAAAACATCACTGCTCTAAAGGAGATCTGCATGGAGGAATGGGCCAAAATACCAGCAACAGTGTGTGAAAACCTTGTGAAGACTTACAGAAAACGTTTGACCTGTGTCATTGCCAACAAAGGGTATATAACAAAGTATTGAGAAACTTTTGTTATTGACCAAATACTTATTTTCCACCATAATTTGCAAATAAATTCATTAAAAATCCTACAATGTGATTTTCTGGATTTTTTTCCCTCATTTTGTCTGTCATAGTTGACGTGTACCTATGATGAAAATTACAGGCCTCTCTCATCTTTTTAAGTGGGAGAACTTGCACAATTGGTGGCTGACTAAAAACTTTTTTCCCCCACTGTATATCCTCCTTTTCCTTGATCTCCTTCTTATTGTTATTATTACAATTATTATTATGATCATCATTATAATCATAATTAATGTTGTTAATGTCATTATCATTAGTAGGCTTTGTATAGTAGCCTTGTATAACCCCCATCAAGCTGTAGGCACTACATAGGCTCGGGAATAGGGTGCCATTTGGAATGCAGCTATTGAGGGAAGAATGAACAACAGCCTTTCCTGTGGAAACTGTATGATTGCCAATATTGTGTCAGGAGCTGCATAATCTGAGAATGTAGGTCTAGAATTATAGTTCATTGGCTGTCGGGAAATCTATAAATAATAGGCTGCCTTTTCATTCGCTACAAGATTAGCCTGTTATCTAAATTAATTTAAAATGAAAATATAGGCTAGATCATGTACAAACTGAAAAGCTTTCTAAAAGTCAGTAGCTAGTTAAAGCTACAATCCACCTGTGGTAAAGTCACTTCATTGGACATAATTTGGAAAGGCACACACCTGTCTATATAAAAGGTCCTACAGTTGACAGTGCATGTCAGAGCAAAAACCAAGCCATAAGGTCGAAGGAATTGTCCGTAGAGCTCCGAGACAGGATTGTGTCGAGGCACAGATCTGGGGAAGGGTACCAAAAACAAGAACACAGTGGCCTCCATCATTCTTAAATGGAAGAAGTTTGGAACCACCAAGACTCTTCCTAGAGCTGGCCGCCCGGCCAAACTGAGCAATTGGGGGAGAAGGGCCTTGGTCAGGGAGGTGACCAAGAACCCGATGGTCACTCTGACCTCTGTGGAGATGGGAGAAACTTCCAGAAGGTCAACCATCTTGGCCTGAATGCCAAGCATCACGTCTGGAGGAAACCTGGCACCATCCCTACGGTGAAGGATGGTGTTGGCAGCATCACGCTGTGGGGATGTTTTTCAGCGGCAGGGACTGGGAGACTAGTCAGGATCGAGGGAAAGATGAACGGAGCAAAGTACAGAGAGATCTTTGATGAAAACCTGCTCCAGAGCGCTCTGGACCTCAGACTGGGGCGAAGGTTCACCTTACAACAGGACAACGACCCTAAGCACATAGCCAAGACAATGCAGGAGTGGCTTCGGGACAAGTCTTTGAATGTCCTTGAGTGGCCCAGCCAGAGTCCGGACTTGAACCCGATCGAACATGAAAATAGCTATGCAGCGACGCTCCCCATCCAACCTGACAGAGCTTGAGAGGATCTGCAGAGAAGAATGGGAGAAACTCCCCAAATACAGGTCTACCAACCTTGTAGCGTCATACCCAAGCAGACGAGGCTGTAATCGCTGGTGTTACGGATAAAAAAATATATATATATGATTGTCATAGCCAGAGGGACATGCCATTAACATTAATTCCCTTTAGTACCTACATTGTATATAACTTACAAGTAATACATATTGTAACCTGGATTCACCTGGTCAGTCTATGTCATGGAAAGAGTAGGTGTTCTTAATGTTTTGTATACTCAGTGTATGTACTATTATTATTACTTGTTACGGATACAGGTATCCTGTGTCTGTATTTGTTTTTCCTCTCCTTCTGCCCTAATCACAGGTGTCCCTTGTTTTCCTGATTGGTGGTCGTTGGTGTGTCCGACATCCGTTCGTCTACTGATTGCCGAGGTGGACCAATCAGTGGACACTCCTCTGTATTGCACCATCTGTTTCTGGTTTTACATTACCATATCACATCCCCTGGTTTTAAAAAGCCAGTCAGTTGTGTTTTCTGGAGAGACTCTTTTTGTTTGGGAGTATGGATACTGTGGTGTCTTGTTTTTTTGTGTACTCACTCATTTGCTGTTTACTCCATATGGTAACTATGTTGTTTGTTTGTTCCTGGGAAAAGGGGATTTTTAGCAAGTTGCCCTTGAACATACACTACCCGTAGGAAAACTTTGTCTAAAAACAATAGTTAGACCTGAGCGGACCACCCACTGTATTTTTGTGTAGTTAGTAGTAAGCTTAGCGGTTCTTGAGGCAGGCAAGATCAGTTTAGGGGTTTTTGACATTATTGTTTCATTCCTTGGGTCCTGCTCAGCCCCTTTTCCCCAAACCTTTACCGTGCGTTTATAATTTTAAAAAATGTGTTTGACGGTAGCTTTTTGGTTGTTGGCGTATTTTTGTTCTCACTGTTCGTTGGCAATATTCTAATTAGCATGAGTTATGTTACAGGTCTCTTTTCCATCCACCCTAGACTTAAAGCCACGGGGTTCGTAACAGCTGGCAAAGGTGCTTCAACAAAGTACTGAGTAAAGAGTCTGAATACTTATGTAAATGTGATATTTTAGTGTTTTGTTTATATAAATTTGTTAAAACTTCTAAAAACATGTTTTTGCTTTGTCATTATGAGGTATTGTGTGTAGATTGATGAGGGGGAAAAAACAATTTAATCCATTTTAGAATAAGGCTGTAACGTACAAAATGTGGAAAAAGTCAAGGGGTCTGAATACTTTCCGAATACACTGTATATCAAGAATTTAAAAGATCACTGAATATGAACCCCAGATTGCGCCTTTTATACTTACATTCAATTATGTTTTTGTTTCCTTAACCCAATTAGCAACAATAAATAGCTAGTTTTATGGGCTACAAGCCTCTGATGAGTCCCCAACAATCAGATGTTCCAGGTTTCAGGGGAAATGGAAAGCAAGCCTGTGATGAAACTTCCGTTTTTGGACATTAACAAGGCGACACTCCATCTTAACTCCTCTTCCACATTTACTGGATTGGTTGAACAGTGCAGAAGAGAACCTCCCCTGACAGTTTTTCCCCCTTCTAGTCAAGACCAGTATGTAGGGCATCTAGATTCTGGCGTTTATTTTATGCCTGTTACTTTAGGTTAATGGGCTACAGATACTATACCTAGGCTAGTAGCCTGGGCAGCCGCTAATAGACGCTATGGATCTCCACTATCTATAGCGCACACTAGCGGCTGCTCAGGCTACTACGTTAGCTTGGCTAAGTCTGGTCGTCACTAGTTACCACAGCTACAAAGTCATAAACCCGGTCTATTTCTAAAATGTTGCCTCTTAAAATCGGATTTTAAACCTAACCTTAACCACACTGTTAACTGTATGCCTAACCCTAACTTTAAATTAAGACCAAAAACCTAACGTTTGTTTTTATGACTTTTTACAATATAGCCAATTTTGACTTTGTGGCTGTGGTAACTAGTAATAACCGCAAAGTCCCGCTACTTAGCTGGAACAGCCTAAAAACACGCCACTTCGATACAGCTATGACCGAAAGCGACTTTTTCATAGCAGGTTAGCAGAGCACACGCAGCAGGTTAGGATAATTTACGTAGCAGGTTAGGAGAATTAGGCTAAGGTTAGGAAAAAGGGTCACAGAGTGTTGCAATGTTTTTTGTCACAAAAGAGGCGGCTCCTTGTAATACGCTCCGGCATTCAACATACTTTTTTACTAGCTGAAAATTGAGACACGCCATTCCTTCCGCAGCTGCCATTCCTTCTGCAGCTGTGGGGGCAGTTGTCGCTTGGTTCCTTGATCTGATCTATAGGCTATTCATCAAAGTAGCCTATTTTGCATTACTAACCAAATATAATCTCAGAGACTGTTCAAACAGTATACCAAACAACAAGAATCCACCCAAAAAGGTGATTACAGGCTATTGTAAAATGGTAGAACCTGTTGTAGACAACTAGCTAGCCATGTGCCTTTTTCACTCTGTGACCAAAACATGATTACGTTCTATTTTTAGTTGATATAGGAATGAATACACAAGCAGCGAATCAAACTGGGATCATATTTTAGGTTAGCCTAGGAAGCCGATATTGGAGATCTAGCACCCATGCACTATCGTCTCGGCTCGATGTGTATTCCCAGTAATACACTCGTGTCCCCCGTGGGGCATCATATTCCTCGTTAACTAGCTTTAAAAACGGGGAGAATGCAGAGAGAAACTGGGAAAATATGCATACTTTCTTTATGAAACACTATTTTCCACCACCATGCTAGTGGCTAATGTCTAGGAATGCTACCTCCTGATGTTGCGCCTTACGTTCAGCCAGGGGTAAACAGAATGTGCGACCTAATTGGCTCAACGCGATATGCAACATCTGGGAATATCATATCTAAGCATTAGCCACTAGAAAGGTGGTGGAAATGGTATCTCGTAAAGAAAGTACACATATTTTCCCCGTTTTTCCCCCGCCTTATCAGAAAATGATGCCTTATCAGCCTGAATGGAGGATGCTTTACGTACAAGACGGTCCACGGGGACACGAGTGTATTACTGGGAATGCAAATCAAAACTAGATGATAGTGCAAATACAGAACCCACCAGATACAGAGCCCACCATCGGCTGCCTAGGCTAGTTTTCGATTACACCGGCAAGTATATGAATATTTGCCAGGGCATATTTTTTCAATTATAAAGCTGATTATTTCACATGTAGATGTGGGAAGCTAAAAAAGGCTAGCTAGCTTGCTCTGTTTTTAGCCAGGCTAAAGCCAGCTACCAGGCTGCCAGCTAGCTATTACCAAGCAAGGAGTTTTGTATGGAGGTCAATGAGTGTCGATTTTGGTCAACAAAAAATTTAATGGCTTATTCGCTACGTGAGGTTTATTTGATTGAATATACGTTTTGTAATGGTTAGGTTGTTACGAGTGTACTGATATTAGTAGGTCCCATGACATCCCGGCAACTATGAGAAAAAACCCTATATATATATACAGTGGGGAGAACAAGTATTTGATACACTGACGATTTTGCAGGTTTTCCTACTTGCAAAGCATGTCTGTAATTTTTATCATAGGTACACTTCAACTGTGAGAGACGGAATCTAAAACAAAAATCCAGAAAATCACATTGTACGATTTTTAAGTAATTAATTTGCATTTTATTGCATGACATAAGTATTTGATACATCAAAAAAGCAAAACTTAATATTTGGTACAGAAACCTTTGTTTGCAATTACAGAGATCATACGTTTCCTGTAGGTCTTGACCAGGTTTGCACACACTGCAGCAGGGATTTTGGCCCACTCCTCCATACAGACCTTCTCCAGATCCTTCAGGTTTCGGGGCTGTCGCTGGGCAATACGGACTTTCAGCTCCCTCCAAAGATGTTCTATTGGGTTCAGTTCTGGAGACTGGCTAGGCCACTCCAGGACCTTGACATGCTTCTTATGGAGCCACTCCTTAGTTGCCCTGGCTGTGTGTTTCGGGTCGTTGTCATGCTGGAAGACCCAGCCACGACCCATCTTCAATGCTCTTACTGAGGGAAGGAGGTTGTTGGCCAAGATCTCGCGATACATGGCCCCTTCCATCCTCCCCTCAATACGGTGCAGTCGTCCTGTCCCCTTTGCAGAAAAGCATCCCCAATGATGTTTCCACCTCCATGCTTCACGGTTGGGATGGTGTTCTTGGGGTTGTACTCATCCTTCTTCTTCCTCCAAACACGGCGAGTGGAGTTTAGACCAAAAAGCTCTATTTTTGTCTCATCAGACCACATGACCTTCTCCCATTCCTCCTCTGGATCATCCAGATGGTCATTGTCAAACTTCAGACTGCCTGGACATGCGCTGGCTTTTAATCCATGACGGCGTAGAGTGTTACTAATGGTTTTCTTTGAGACTGTGGTTCCAGCTCTCTTCAGGTCATTGACCAGGTCCTGCCGTGTAGTTCCGGGCTGATCCCTCACCTTCCTCATGATCATTGATGCCCCACGAGGTGAGATCTTGCATGGAGCCCCAGACCGAGGGTGATTGACCGTCATCTTGAACTTCTTCCATTTTCTAATAATTGCGCCAACAGTTGTTGCCTTCTCACCAAGCTGCTTGCCTATTGTCCTGTAGCCCATCCCAGCCTTGTGCAGGTCTACAATTTTATCCCTGATGTCCTTACACAGCTCTCTGGTCTTGGCCATTGTGGAGAGGTTGGTGTCTGTTTGATTGAGTGTGTGGACAGGTGTCTTTTATACAGGTAACGAGTTCAAACAGGTGCAGTTAATACAGGTAATGAGTGGAGAACAGGAGGGCTTCTTAAAGAAAAACTAACAGGTCTGTGAGAGCCGGAATTCTTACTGGTTGGTAGGTGATCAAATACTTATGTCATGCAATAAAATGCAAATTAATTACTTAAAAATCATAGAATGTGATTTTCTGGATTTTTGTGTATCAAATACTTGTTCTCCCCACTGTAGGTGTTCCTCTTGTCCAGGTGGGAAAGGGCAGTGTGGAGCGTAATAGAGATTGCATCATATGTGGATCTGTTGGGGCAGTATGCAAATTGGAGTGGGTCTAGGGTTTCTGGGATAATGGTGCTGATGTGAGCCATGACCAGCCTTTCAAAGCACTTCATGGCTACAGACGTTAGTGCTACGGGTCGGTAGTCATTAAGGCAGGTTATCTTAGTGTCCTTGGGCACAGGGACTATGGTGGTCTGCTTGAAACATGTTGGTATTACAGACTCAGTCAGGGACATGTTGAAAATGTCAGTGAAGACACTTGCCAGTTGGTCAGCACTTGCTCGGAGTACACGTCCTGGTAATCCGTCTGGCCCTGCGGCCTTGTGAATGTTGACCTGCTTAAAAAGTCTTACTCACATCGGCTACGGAGAGCGTGATCACATAGTCATCCGGAACAGCTGATGCTTTCATGCATGCTTCAGGTGTTGCTTGCCTCGAAGCGAGCATAGAAGTGATTTAGCTCATCTGGTAGGCATGTGTCACTGGGCAGCTCGCAGCTGTGCTTCCCTTTGTAGTCTGTAATAGTTTTCAAGCCCTGCCACATCCGACGAGCGTCAGAGCCGGTGTAGTACGATTTAATCTTAGTCATGTATTGACTCTTTGCCTGTTTGATGGTTCGTCGGAGGTCACAGCGGGATTTCTTATAAGCATCCGAGTTAGACTCCCGCTCCTTGAAAGCGGCAGCTCTACCCTTTAGCTCAGTGCGGATGTTGCCTATAATCCATGGCTTCTGGTTGGGGTATGTACGTACGGTCACTGTGGGGACGACGTCATCGATGCACTTATTGATGAAGCCAGTGACCGATGTGGTGTACTCCTCAATGCCATCGGAAGAATACCGGAACATATTCCACTCTGTGCTAGCAAAACAGTCCTGTAGCTTAGCATCTGCGTCATCTGACCACTTTTTTATTAACCGAGTCACTGGTGCTTCCTGCTTTAGTTTTTGCTTATAAGCAGGAATCAGGAGGACAGAGATATGGTCAGATTTGACAAATGGAGGGCGAGGGAGAGCTTTGCAGCGTCTCTGTGTGTGGAGTCAAGATGGTCTAGAGTTGGCTGACGAAAAGTAAATGTGGATAGTTCTTCCAATATCTTCAATATGCACCTTGGAATTGGATAAGGATGCGCGCAGTTGCGTCCCAGATGTGTCCGTCTTCACTTGTAGCCTGTGAGAAAGACCCGATCACATGATGGAGAGCCCTGTGAGTGAGGTGCTACCGAGCGCGCAGCACTCAGGGAGAAGGGCACAACGGCCAATGGGTGCAAAAGGCATGTATTTTTTTTTTTTTATAGCCGCATGTGCGCACTCCCTCAAATCGTTTGGAGAAAATATCCTTTCTATTTCATTCAGCTTCGTTCAATTGTATTCTTCATACTATAAAATAATGCCATGGAATTCTAAGCAAATCTTGTCTGCTAAATTAACTAGTTTAGCCCACAGCCATTTGGCATAGCCAGATCAGGACCTAACATAAGGACCACTCATAGTATGCTATTCTGTTCTTATGAAATAGACTACATTTTCTTCATATCATGCTTCTTTAGACCTGTCTAAAAATAATAATGGAAAATGTGTGAAGGTGTAGGCTATATTGCATGGATTTATTAGACTTGTTAAAATGTAGATGTTCCAAAGGTCTTCATCAGTGGCTTGTAGGCTATGTGTGGAAACCAGGAGATGCTAAATTTGTTTATGTTAATTAACCGTCAATTACCTTAAGACTGACAGTTATTTGCTTGACAATCATCGGCTGACTAAATTTAGTGACCGCCACAGCCCTAGGCGGGGGCGCTCCTGTACAGTAGGTGGCGTCAATGCACAATAACAATGGATGCCAGCCGCCGATAAACCCTACATAAGAAGGGGCGGGGCGACAACTGTAGCTAGCAAGCCATACACCGGTAGACAGTGTCCTTACATGCTGACCAGACCGCACGCGCATCAGCGTGCGCCATCGCGCGCATGTTGATTTTTTTCCTCCCACACCAGACACGATCAGGACACGCAGGTTGAAATATCAAAACGAACTCTGAACCAACTATATTAACTTGGGGACAGGTCGAAAAGCATTAAACATTTATGGCAATTTAGCTAGCTAGATTCCTGTTGCTAGCTAATTTGTCCTGGGATATAAACTTTGGGTTGTTATTTTACCTGAAATGCACAAGGTCCTCTACTCCAACAATTAATTCACAGATAAAATGGTAAACCAAGTTCAGGCTTCCTTCAGGCTGCTTCTTCTTCTTTGGACGTTATATGTCGTTTGGCAGCCAACTTTAAGATGCATTACCACCACCAACTGGACTGGAGTGTGGACCTCAGTTAATCTTTCATTCACCCACGTGGGTTTATGCTCCTAAAAACCAATGAGGAGATGGGAGAGGCAGGACTTGCAGCGTGTCGAGCGCCACAAATAGAACCAAGGTCAGCAGCAGTGTGGGTGCAATGATTGAATAACATGTGTAAATCTATTTTGCAACACTTGTGACGCGTCCGGTCTGGTCAGCATGTTAGGGTGTGGTAGAAGTTAGGGATTTATTTGGTTTAGAATTTTATTTTCATGGTAGTACAGAATTGGGCAGATCATGATTGATCGTACATTCCAGCACAGTAGGTGGAGGCATGCACTTAAATTATTATTTGTGGACCGCCATTATAATCATAGAAGAAGAAGGAGTGTAGCCACAGTTATAAACTGTACAGCACAAGTCTCAAAGAAGTCTAAGAAACTGGACATTATTGTGGCTGCGGCAGAAAAGTTTTTGAACTTTAGGATTTTACATCTGAAGACTTGCAAAGGGTACTGGCGCCAGATGACCCACCCTCCCAGGTTCCCCTAAAACATTTACATTTTAGTCATTTAGCAGACGCTCTTATCCAGAGCAAATTACAGGAGCAATTAGGGTTAAGTGCCTTGCTCAAGGATTTTTCACCTAGTCGGCTCGGGGATTACAACCAGCAACCTTTCGGTTACTGGCACAACGCTCTTAACCACTAAGCTACCTGTCGAAAAGTTGTTTGATTATTTTTTGGGTAGTTTTTTGGTAGTTTGTTACGTTTTGGGGGGGAATCCTGTTTCCCGCATAGTAGGTGGTGGGATGCACATTAAATTGTGTGATCGCCAATATACTATAGAAGAAGAAGACAGTGTCATTCGCCCCCACCTTTCGGTCACTGTTTTCTGTAAACGACAGTGAGGGCAGGTACAGTCCTAGTCTGCTGTGCTAGCGGGAGGCGGAGACGACCGGTAGATAGTGTCCTTCGCCCCAGCCTATTGGGCACGGTTTTCTCTGGTACACAGCAGGCGGGGACTAGTAAGCTAGCACACAGTGTTGCTAATTAGTAAGCTAGCTAATTAGCCCCCCACACACACAAAAAAAAGCTACTAGCACATGGTGTCGCCCTAGCCTCCTGGCATTCATGGAGGAACCAATGGGGTGCTCAATGGTGGGTGTTCATGAAGGAACCAATGGGATGCTCGGGGGGGGGGCATTCCTGCACATGCAGGAACGCCCCGAATTGCAGGCTGCAGTTGCACACTACCAAAAGGTGTCTGCTACTCCAAAAACCCCACTCCACCCACGCACGTAGATCCAAGTAAGCGAAAACGTTTTCCTAACTTGCTACGAAAATCTCTTCGTGCCAAGTGGCGTGTTTTTAGGGAGTCCCTAGCTAGCTAGCTAGATAGCTAGCTTGATGGCTGGCTGGTCCTTGGAAAACAAATAGCTAGCTATTTACATCAAACGTTAAATGTCTAACTAGCAAGCTAATTAACATGCAGTATATAGGCAGTGAAAATTGGACATGGCGAAGAAAGCTTTCATGAGCGGGTGGGAAAAAAGGTCTGACTGCTAGTTAATTGAGGTTAGCTAGCTAGCTAAGGAGCAAGTATCACCATTCTGTGGTATGACCATCGACCCAAGCATCTCAAGGCAAGCAGGTTAGCCTTTTAGCTAACGTTAGCTAGCGAGCAGTTGGAAACGAATCAGGTCATCAAAAAGAGGGATGCAGATAGCTACACAAGTATTCAACAAACACAACGCTATCTCATATAGCTTAATATATAATATTATAAAAAATAATTGTTTTCGTTTACAATACCGTTTAGCTCAGTTAGCTAATGCCCAGGTTTTGTCTTCGACTGTTTTCTAGGCTCAGTTCCAGATTCCAGCTGTTTTTGAGGTCCCAGACTGGACCAGCGTCTCATCAGCAACATTAAAAAAGTACTTCCGTTCACGGAATTTCGGAAACGTTAAAAATAAAAGTCCCCCACTTAATAATAGAAAAGTGTCATTAACCTGTATTTATTCATGATACTGTATATGAAAAATAATTGTCTAAACATCAACAGTAATTCATATTTGTTCATATTTAAGTGACATTTGCATTAAATGTGGGTTTCAAACCATTTTCCAAAGTTCAATAAATGCCCCCAATGCAATACACTGTGTGTGAAATACATATTGGTTTACAGAGAAACAATTATTCTATGTGCCGATGTAAAAGTGGGATTTGGGAATACCCAGTAGGGTCTGTAGAATCTATACATGGTGTTATTTCATAGGAGACTCTGGTCTAAATACCCAGCAACTCTTTCTACTCCACCCACTCTATAGTGATGGGGGAAAAAATTAATTTTTCCAACAATTGTTTACAGACAGATTATTTCACTTATAATTCACTGTATCACAATTCCAGTGGGTCAGAAGTTTACATACACTAAGTTGACTGTGCCTTTAAACAGCTTGGTATATTCCAGAAAATGATGTCATGGCTTTAGAAGCTTCTGATAAGCTAATTGACATCATTTTAGTCAATTGGAGCTGTGCCTGTGGATGTATTTCAAGGCCTACCTTCAAACTCAGTGCCTCTTTGCTTGACATCATGGGAAAATCAAAAGAAATCAACCAAGACCACAGAAAACAAATTGTAGACCTCCACAAGTCTGGTTCATCCTTGGGAGCAATTTCCAAACGCCTGAAGGTACCACGTTCATCTGTACAAACAATAGTACGCAAGTATAAACACCATGGGACCACACAGCCGTCATACCGCTCAGGAAGGAGACGCGTTCTGTCTCCTAGAGATGAACGTACTTTGGTGCGAAAAGTGCAAATCAATCCCAGAACAACAGCAAAGGACCTTGTGAAGATGCTGGAGGAAACAGGTACAAATGTATCTATATCCACAGTAAAACAAGTCCTATATCGACATAACCTGAAAGGCTGCTCAGCAAGGAAGAAGCCACTGCTCGAAAACCGCCATAAAAAAGCCAGACTATGGTTTGCAACTGCACATGGGGACAAAGATCGTACTTTTTGGAGAAATGTCCTCTGGTCTGATAAAACAAAAATTGAACTGTTTAGCCATAATGACCATCGTTATGTTTGGAGGAAAAAGGGGAATGCTTGCAAGCCGAAGAACACCATCCCAACCGTGAAGCACGGGGGTGGCAGCATCATGCTGTGGGGGTGCTTTGCTGCAGGAGGGACTGGTGCACTTCACAAAATAGATGGCATCATGAGGAAGGAAAATTAGGTGGATATATTGAAGCAACATCTCAAGACATCAGTCAGGAAGTTAAAGCTTGGTCGCAAATGGGTCTTCCAAATGGACAATGACCCCAAGCATACTTCCAAAGTTGTGGCAAAATGGCTTAAGGACAACAAAGTCAAGGTATTGGAGTGGCCATCACAAAGCCCTGACCTCAATCCTATAGAAAATGTGTGGGCAGAACTGAAAAAGCGTGTGCAAGCAAGGAGGCCTACAAACCTGACTCAGTTACACCAGCTATGTCAGGAGGAATGGGCCTAAATTCACCAAACTTATTGTGGGAAGCTTGTGGAAGGCTACCCGAAACGTTTGACCCAAGTTAAACAATTTAAAGGCGATGCTACCAAATACAAATTGAGTGTATGTAAACTTCTGACCCACTGGGAATGTGATGAAATAAATAAAACCTGAAAAGAATCATTCTCTCTTCTATTATTCTGACATTTCACATTCTTAAAATAAAGTGGTGATCCTAACTGACCTAAAACAGGGAATTTTTACTAGGATTAAATGTTTGTGAAAAACTGAGTTTAAATGTATTTGGCTACGGTGTATGTAAACTTCCGACTTCAACTGTATCTGTGCGAGCGGTAATCGGATGTCCTGCTCAGTTTGAGAGGGTAAGCGTGAAGATGAGAAGGAGGACCGGAGGTAAACTTTGATAGTTTGCTACTGCTATCATTTATTTTAATTAAAACAATATGTTTCATTGCCCATGGTGAAGCTATTTGTCAGAGTTATTGATCTCACAATAAGCCAGATTCGAGTAGGCCTGACTTACATAACTTACATTTGGCTACATTGAAGCGGTAGCCCTGGCACAATCCATCAGAGATGGACAGTGCATGGGTGCTGAAAGTAGACTAATTTGAGAACGCCTAATTCATTTAAACTTCTCTTCATTTTAATTCGACTTTATAAGAAGAGGGCTTTGTGTTGGAGCCTATTTCTTCCTATTTAAAGGGGAACTGCACCTGCTGATTTGGCCTAATCTTTGGGCTTGCTCCTCAAGAAATGCTGTTGGCCATGACAGAAGCCAAACGAGAGTTGGCTTGGCGGTGTGGTTTGATGTGGGTGTTTCTTGGGTTTGTCCTTGCCACCACCAAGACACACCCATCTGTCAGAACCTTTCCCGCAGCTGTTTCCCCTCACTCAATCACAACAAATAAACCTCCTTTGTTGTTCTTTTTCTCACACATCTACACACAATACCCCATAATGACAGTGAAAACATGTTTTTAGAAATGTTAGCACATTTATTGAAAATGAAATACAGAAATATTTCATTTACCTAATTATTCACACCCGAGTCAATACATGTTAGAATCACATTTGGCAGCGATTACAGCTGTGAGTCTTTCTAGGTAAGATCTAAGAGCTTTGCACACCTGGATTGTCCAATATTTGCACATTATTCTTTTTTAAATTCTTCAAGCTCTGTGAAGTTTGTTTTTGATCATTGCTAGACAGATATGTTCAAGTCTTGCCATAGATTTTCTAGATGATTTAAGTCAAAACTGTAACTAGGCCACTCAGGAACATTTAATGATGTCTTGGTAAGCAACCCCAGTGTATATTTGATCTTGTGTTTTAGGTTATTGTCCTGCTGAAAGGTGAATTTGTCTCCCAGTATCAGTTGGAAAGCAAACTGAACAAGGTTTTTCTCAGGGATTTTGCCTGTGCCTTTAGCTCTATTCTGTTTATTTTTATCCTTAAAAACTCCCCTAGTCCTTGCCGATGACAAGCATACCAATAACATGATGCAGCCACCACCACACTTGGAAAACATGAAGAGTGGTACTCAGTGATGTGTTGTGTTGGATTTGCCCCAAACATAACGCTTTGTATTCAGGACATAAATATTATTTGCCGCATGTGTTGCTGTTTTACTTTAGTGCCTTATTGCAAATAGGATGCATGTTTTGGAATATTTTTATTCTGTACAGGCTTCCTTCTTTTCACTCTGTCATTTAGGTTAGTATTGTGGAGTAACTGCAAAGTTGTTTATCCATTAAACTCTGTAACTGTTTTAAAGTCACCATTGGTCTCATGGTGAAACCCTGAGCAGTTTCCTTCCTCTCCGGCAACTGACTTAGGAAGGATGCCTGTATCTTTGTAGTGACTGGGTGTATTGATACACCATCCAAAGTGTAATTAATTACTTCACCATGCTCAAAGGGATTTTCAATGTCTGCTTTTTAAATTTGTACGCATCTACCAATTGGAAAACCTCCCTGGTCTTTGTGGTTAAATCTGCGTTTGAAATTCACTGCTCGACTACCTAACAGATAATTGTATGTGTGGGGTACAGAAATGAGATAGTCATTCAAAAATAATGTTTAAACACTATTATTGCACACTGAGTGAGTCCATGCAACTTATTATGTGACTTTTAAGCACAATTTTACTCCTGTCTAGGCTTGCCATAACAAAGGGATTGAATACTTATTGAATCAAGACATTCATCTTTTAATTTTTAATTAACTTGTAAAAATGTCTACAAACATAATTAATTTACATTTTTACATTTACGTAATTTAGCAGACGCTCTTATCCAGAGCGACTTACAAATTGGTGCATTCACCTTATAGCCAGTGGGATAACCACTTTACAATATTTTTTATTTTTTTATTTTTTTTTGGGGGGATAGAAGGATTACTTTATCCTATCCCAGGTATTCCTTAAAGAGGTGGGGTTTCAAGTGTCTCCGGAAGGTGGTGAGTGACTCCGCTGTCCTGGCGTCGTGAGGGAGCTTGTTCCACAATTGGGGTGCCAGAGCAGCGAACAGTTTTGACTGGGCTGAGCGGGAACTGTGCTTCCGCAGAGGTAGGGGGGCCGCAGAGGTGGATGAACGCAATGCCCTCGTTTGGGTGTAGGGACTGATCAGAGCCTGAAGGTACGGAGGTGCCGTTCCCCTCACAGCTCCGTAGGCAAGCACCATGGTCTTGCACCATGGTCACTTTGACATTATGTGGTATTGTTTGCAGGCCAGTGACACAAAATCTCAATTTAATAAAATGTTTATTCAGGTTATAACAAAACAAAATGTGGAAAAAGTCAAGGGGTATGAATAGTTTCTGAAGGCACTGTACTTGTGTTGACTGGGAGGGCCTGTGACAGGGTGATACAATAGACAGCCAAGTAGTTAATTGCATTTAGTTATAAAGAAAGGACAAAGCTTTTTGAAAATGCACTTCACAACCAACATTACTACTACTTGTATCTGCTTGGCTGGGTAATTGACCTACTAGTTTATCAAACAAAGTATTTTTTAATACAACTTTTCCAGAACACACATTACCGTCGTTGGTGAAGCCGTCGGTGTCATCAGGGCAGTAACTCGGGTAAAGCTCATAAAGGTCGCCTATTTCTACAATTTATGTGATTTTAAACCTAACCTTAACTACACTGCTAACCTTATGCCAAAACTAACGTTAAATTAAGACCAAAAAGCTCATTTTAGTTTTCATTAATTTTTACGATATAGCCTATTTAAATTTGTGGCTATGGTAACTAGTGGAAACCCTAATTCTATGCTTTACAGATGTAGACTGACTGTAGCTCCATTGGATTAGATTCGGGCTGGTGACATCATTAAGGTTTGTTGCACCTAGTTCACTGTATTAGTCAGACTCACTCAGACATGAGTTAGCTACCACCATAACTGTAAATGTTGTAATGAGGTAGCTAGCAAGCTAGTTACGCTAACATTAGCTAAAATGTTAGCTAGCCTGCCTCGCTTTATCAAAAGATAGCCGTCAACATAACCAGCAATAACGTTATCTAAGGTCGTTAGCTAAGTTATACCAGAGAGGTCATTATATTCCAATATCTCTGGTTATACTCACCACCACCGGTCGTTGCACACCAAGCTAGCATTATTGGTGCAGACTTGAGGACTGACGAACTCCAAGCAGCTATTCCTTTTATGTTTATTTTTTATAATTCTACACCAGATGCAAACATACACATACGAACAACAACTTACAGACGCACACAAACAACGACTACATCTCATCTGCCCAGACCGGCATGCTCACACCCCCATCCCTAGTGCCTGCTTTCATGTTTTCCACATGGCCTTAAATTGTACCAATTTTAATAAATCATTCAATTTTTCCATTGTGTTAATGATGGCAGATTGATTGATTTCCAAGTTTTTAGTATATGTTTTTTGAAGATGAGTGATGAGAAGAGAATCGTCCAGCCCATTGGGTATCTCACTACACCCCCATATGCCATGTCTTGAAATATACAGACAGATGGATTAAAAGTAAGTTTACATTGTAATACTTCTGACAGACAATTTTCTAGCTCCGCCCATAACTTTTGGACATTATAGCATTTCCAGAAAGCATGGATTATTGAGTCATTGTTAGTTTTACACTTAAGACATGACTCTGCGGTTGTGCTGTAGAATTTGTGAATTTTGTCTCTTGTATAATACATTCTATACATTAGTTTATACCTAATTAAGTGTACATTTTTGCTAACTGTAATTTCGTTAGTTATGCTCCAACATTCCCTCCATCTTGTGCCAACATCAGTTCTTTTTAAGTCATGGTTCCAATAGTTTATATGTTTTTCTAAGAGATTGCCAGTTGGATATGCTCTCTGCAAGGTTTTGTATATTTTACCTATCATTTGAACATCCTTTTTTGACTCAAATTAGATTCCCTCAAGGTTGCTCTGATGTCCAAAAGATTTCAAATCCAAATTCCGTGATATGTAACTTTTAAGTTGCATGTATTTGAAAATATTTACATTGGTCAGTCCAAAATTGCTTTCTAATTCTGTCATGGAAATAAATGTATTTCCTGTTACCAAGTCATTTACGGTTTCTATGCCTTTAGTTTTCCATGTGGACCAATTTATCGGGGAATTCTGAAAAGCTATCCAAGGATTGTGTTTTTAGGGAGTGATATTGGTTCTTGTAGAGTACGTTTCATTTTCTTCCATATTAAATATGAAGTTGTTAATGTTCTTACCTTTATCCTTAGAAAATAGACCCGTAAAAGATTCTGGGGATGAGCATGCACGTCTTCAATATGTACCCATTGTTCCTCTATAGTTCATTCAACTACAGCATATGTCGCAAGTAAAAGCCTTGGGTAGCGAGTTGATACAATTCCAAGTCTGGAAGGTTACAAACAACCCTCAGACTTAGGAAGATGCAAAACTTTCCTTTTTATTCTATTAATTTTATTTGGACATATAAAGTCTGTTATGACCGAGTATACTTTTTAAAAGAATGTCTTTGGTGGGTTAATTAGCATTACCGAAAATAAATACAAAAACTTTGGGAGCCATGCCATTCTGAAGAGGTTTATTCTATCTGTAAGATTTATGGGAAGATTTTTCCATTTAATTAGATCTGCTTTCATATTGTTGAGTAATGGAATAAAGTTATCTTTATATATTTGTTGTTTATTGTCACCTATTATGCATTCTATGTATAAAAAATTTTTTGTGGTCCACTTAAAGGATTGCTGTAGATTGTGAGTTATTCTTTTCCCTTTTCCTATTGGCATTATTTCGTTTTTTCCACGTAAATTTTATATCCTGAAATTTTAGAGTATTCTGAAAATATTTTTAGCAATATTTTTCAATATTGGTCAGGTATATCAGGAGAACATCTGCAAATAAGTTTAGTTTATATTCATGTTTACAAATACTGATACCTGTTACGTTTGGATCCTGTCAATTGCCAGTGCAAATTGGAGGGGGAAGAGGGGGCATCCCTGTCTTGTGCCCCTTTCTAAAGCAATTTCATCAGATACTGTATTATTAGTTTATATTTTTGCTTTACGACATTTATATAATATTTTTATAAAATGTATTATTTCAGCTGGAAAGTTGAAAGCTTCCAAAGTTTTGAATAGAAAAGGCCATTAAAGACAGTCCCCAAAACAAATCAGCATCAACAGGCAATATTGATAAATCTATATTTAGTTTTTTTGCGTATTGTATTAAACTGAAACATGTTCTTGTATTTGTCAGCAACTGGAATAACTATTTGATACATGGAACTAGGAAGTACTGAACTGAGTGACATGTATGTTGTCATCTGTAAATATGGGCGCTACTTTCCGCAGTATCTAATATTTATTTTTTGGGTGATCTCTGTTTTTAGTGATTATTTTTTGTCTGCTGATAATTGCTTCAGGGTTGTTGAGTCTAAGAAGGCAGTTTAATTCTGATTTATATACATTTTCATAGAAGCTTTTAAAATGGTAATTAATCGCGTTGTTGTTTCTAATTACTGCATTTGTATCTTTATCTTTTAAAATTATAACTGGTTTAGCGTGTATTCGTTTTTTGAGACCTGCGAGATATTTACCAGGTTTATTTGCCATTAAGTAGTATGCTTTATTTGAGTTTAACCTGTAGTTCTTGGCTCTCTTCAAAAAGTAAAAGGTGGTATTCCTGCTCATGTTTTTTTATGGGCTACAGATTTTCTCTGTACTCTATGTCTTTTGTAATGGTAAAGGTTAACATTTTTCATTTACGTATTTAATCAGTTTCGGGTCCAGAAGATGCACTCTGTTCATTCTCCATATTCGGTTGCTAAGTGTATATTATATTGGTGTAATTAAGCATGATACCAGAGAATGATCCGATATCACTATATCATGATTTTTTTTATCCAGTAAATTGTTGGAAATAAAGATGAGGTCAATTCTTGAATAGTTTTTTCTTACTTTGAGAAATAAGTTTTCTGTAGTTGGGAATAGTAATCTCCAGGTGTCTTATAAATTATTTGTAGAGATTACATTTTTCAACCTCTTTGGAGGCTCCCTAAATGTGCCTTTTTTATTACTACGTCTGTCAATCTTATCGAATGTATGATTTAGGTCACCTGCTAAAATAATAGTTCCTGTCTGAATATAGCTTCAATTCTATCTAAAAACACTAGATTTGCCCCTGGTTGGATATACAATGACATCAATGTGTATTTATCACCACGTAAGGTACAATTCAACATTAGAAAACGGCCTTCTTGGTCCATGTGCTTGGATATAAGGGAAAATTGTGTATTCTTATTTATCAGGATGCCTACACCTCTGCTGTTACTACAGTAGGGGGCAGCATAGGCCTCTCCATCCCAGCTCCTCTTTAAATATTCAATTTCTCATTTTTTTAAATGTACCTCTTGCAAGAAAACCACATCTACTGACAATCTCTAAGTGTTCGAGAACCAAGTGTTTGAGAACCTGTGCACATTCCATGTGATAAGTTGGATTTTGTTGGTCTTTACGTATAGAATAAAAGTTAACCTTATCTGTTCCGTCTTTGAATAACTAAATAAAACATTTTAGCAGACATGACATATGACGGCAGTGGGCATTCCATAGAATGGGAGGATCATAGTATAAATAAATAGTTATTGTATACAATACACATTTAACAAGAAACCCACAAAAATAAGCAAAGTACGTCTTTGTACTTGAGGCGCTATGCCTTTTTAGGGCTTTTAAGCTCTTCTCCTAATGTACCACAAGTCTGTGGATTATGTCATTGTACATACACTGGAGAAAGACTGCCACTTAAGTACTGTGGACAGTTTGTATTACCTTATACATTTTCTAAAAGTATAGTGGCTGGTGGGGGTCTACTTGGGGAGAGTGGGTCCACCGAGAGACTGAAATGGGATGATTGGAGGCCCGAGGGACACCTCAGAAGTGTCTTATGCCCTCCCAGTCACCCCATCCCAATCCATCGGATAAAGCTTGCCTCCATTCTCACCAATAGCCACCATTGAATCTTAGTTATAATGACAAACAAGGAATAATAATGATTCGACATCCTTTCCTATCTGTCCAGAACTCTTATTCATTTTACAGCGGGTTTGCAAGTCACAAAAAAAAAAGTCTTTAACAAATCAAAATATATTTTATATTTGAGATTCTTCAAATAGCCACCCTTTGCCTTGATGACAGCTTTGCACACTCTAATTTCACACATATATTATCTAGGATACCTAAAGACAACATTAAATTAAGAATAGTCTGAATGGGTGACAATATTATCCTATCACTTGTGGATTATGTATTATCACTTGTGAATAATACTCAGCTTGTGCAGTAAGCAAGGAATAGCGCATTACTTTTATTGCGACGTTTTCAAATTATAGTCACACACCTGATGTAGCCTAGCCCATAGGCCTATTTGTTTTGATAAGGTTTGTATCACAACTAAAGTGGCCAACTTTTGTTTGCAGAAGATACTTTTACACCTTTTTCTCCCTGAGTATTTATTACACTTATAATGTGAAGAAATAGCCTAATAGTTGAGCATCATTTTAAGCTAAACGTTCTGATCTGTTTTATCAGCCTCATTGCTTTTTACATTTTTATTGATGCACAATTTTTGTATTAATTTGAGATCTATTGCATCCCACAACTGTCCCAGTGTATGTTTGGGATATTTACTTATTGCACAGAAGAACAGTTGACCAATAGCATAGGTCAACTTCTGTACTATGGGGGATAGTAGATTGACATAGGCTAGTGCTTTTGCTGTTCATTAGGCCTACTCATCTTGTTGGCTGATGAAAAGTAAATGTGGACAGTTCTTCCAATATCTTCAATATGCACCTCGGAATTGGATAAGGACACGCGCAGTTGCGTCCCCGATGTGTCTGTCTTCACTTGTAGCCTGTGAGAAAGACCCGATCACGTGATGGAGAGCCATGTGAGTGAGAGGTGCTTAGGAGCACGCAGCACTCAGGGAGAAGAGAATTATAATTATTCTATTTCGGCCAAGGGCACAACGGCCACTGGCCTCAAAAGGCATGGATTTTTTTAAGGGGCATTATGGCCACACAAAGGGGATGCCACCGGGAAATTCGAGGCATTATCAAGTGCTTGTAAAATTGTGAATGAGAGACTGATGAAGTGTGTACAGCCTGCGCAAAAAACAAAGCAGAGCTCATGCCTTTCAAGCAACTTTTTTCAAATCACCATTGGAGTCGCATCATGCAGCCTTACAATGTATTAAAAATCAAAACAACTAAAGTTACATTAATAACTCTAAATTAAGCATATAAGAGTACCCAGTGGCAATTTTAGCATGTACAATTCCCCCAACATTTTTTTTATGCATGCCAGCAAAGCCACTACACAACACTAAACAATACATTAATTGGACTATA
The DNA here is from genome assembly GCF_020615455.1 of Coregonus clupeaformis. Lineage (NCBI taxonomy): Eukaryota > Metazoa > Chordata > Actinopteri > Salmoniformes > Salmonidae > Coregonus > Coregonus clupeaformis. The sequence goes on from NC_059207.1 coordinate 52,679,529, forward strand.
ACGGTGACAAACGGTGCCCACAAACTGTTAGGTCCTACATAAAGCTGTCCCAACAGCAGAGTCCCAACACCTGTCCCAACACCTTACCACTGTTACACCTGGCTATCAGCTGAGCCTTGTCTGGCAGCGAAACAGTTCATTCAGCCTCAAAACACTTAGCTGATATGAATGTGGTTTCTACTGACAATTGAAATGTACAAACAATGGTATAAGGGGATGACGAACGGATAAAAGGCAATCCATAATTTCGATTAAGACATTAATGAGCGAGCTAGGACGGACGTAGTCAATATAAATATTTGTTCAGCACTTTTGAAATGTAAAGCGACAGAATTCAGAACATGGGCCGTTCTTACAGTATTCTCCCTGTACACCAAATTAGAACCGTAGGATAAATAAAGGGGGCATGTAAGCAGACAATGAAATCTCTTACAATATTTGATGATGACATCTCTCTAAAACAGGCTATAGGCTACATGTGCACCACCAAGTCAGAGCAGTAGGCTAAATTATGAGGGGAAAAGGGACCAAATTATTAGGGTGAGGCACATGGGCTACTAACAGCTTACTACACAACATACACTTAGTATTACTTTCTTAGCTACAGTATACATATCTCCCTGGCATATTACATAATTTATGCAGCAGCATACAATACATTTTTGGACTCACCTTGTTGTGCTGTGCTCACTTGAACAGGAAGGTGGCGGGGCGGTCCTTCGTGGGCAAATTTTTCATCAAACTTCATCATCAAAGTCTGGCATTCTCTGGATTTATAGTGTTTTCAAGACCACTGGGAACTCTGAAAAAACAAGGTCGAATCATGACGTTAGTGATCTTCAGGTCGGAGCTCTAGAAAGAGGCCAGAGTTCCCGACTTGAAATTCCGAGTTGGATGACCGTTCAAAACTTATTTTCCCAGTCGGAGCTTGTTTTTTCTGAGTTCCCAGTTGTCTTGAACTCACTTAAGTCTGAGATTTCCCAGTTCTGAGTTTGCAGTTGTTTTGAAAGTGGGAGAAGTCATGCTGGATTGACAACATGGCCAATGTTGAATGTTTATCCTTTTAAGATTGGAAAAAATACCCTCTGCCCCACCTGCCCTGAATGACGGGTCACCACTGGGAGTACCTATTTCTTTGTTAACCGCTCAACACAGAATAGCCGCATGTGCGCATTCCCTCAAATCGTTTGGAGAAAATATAATTTATATTTTATTCAGCTTTGTTCAATTGTATTCTTCATACTATAAAATAATATAAAATAATGCCACTGAATTCTAAGCAAATCTTGTCTGTTAAATTTTTATTTTTTATTTTATTTCACCTTTATTTAACCAGGTAAACCAGTTGAGAACAAGTTCTCATTTACAACTGCGACCTGGCCAAGATAAAGCTAGCTAATGAACTAGTGTAGCCCACAGCCATATGACAAAGCCAGATCAGGACCTAACATAAGGACAACTCAGAGTATGCTATTCTGTTCTTCTGAAATAGACTACATTTTCTTCATATCATGTTTCTTTAGACCTGTCAAAAATAAATCATGGATTCATTGTGAAGGTGTAGGCTATATTACATGGATTTATTAGACTTTTTAAAGTGTAGATGTTTCAAAGGTCTGCATCAGTGGCTTGTAGGCTATGTGTGGAAGCCAGGAGACGCTAAATGTGTTTATGTTCATTAACCGTCAATTACCTTGAGACTGACAGTTATTTGCTTGACAATCATCGGCTGACTAAATTTCATGACCGCCACAGCCCTAGGCGGGGGCGCTCCTGTACAGTAGGTGGCGTTAATGCACTATAACGTTGTGGAAGCCAGGAGATGCTAAATGTGTTCATGTTAATTAACGGTTAATTAACCTGCATTTATTTGCTTGACAATCACCGGCTGACAAAATGTTGTGACTGCCACAGCCCTATTGGTGTCTTCATGGATTTGTCCAAAATCGTGTCACATAAAACATTACTTTTCTGTCCTTGCATTTATGGCAGTGTAAGTTGTCGTTATATACTATATTAAGCATTAATCAGTTAAATTAGACATTGAACTTGACCCATGTAAGAATCGTGGATCTAGCTGTCTGACAGTTTTTTATAGAAATCTCAGAAATGCAGTCTAACTACGTAACATTTTGTGTCTCCTTATGTTACAGGTTGAAAACCGTTTTCATGGGCACCCAAATCCAAAATAATGTATACAGTGGGGAAAATAAGTATTTAGTCAGCCACCAATTGTGCAAGTTCTCCCACTTAAAAAGATGAGAGAGGCCTGTAATTTTCATCATAGGTACACGTCAACTATGACAGACAAATTGAGGAAAAAAAATCCAGAAAATCACATTGTAGGATTTTTAATGAATTTATTTGCAAATTATGGTGGAAAATAAGTATTTGGTCACCTACAAACAAGCAAGATTTCTGGCTCTCACAGACCTGTAACTTCTTCTTTAAGAGGCTCCTCTGTCCTCCACTCGTTACCTGAATTAATGGCACCTGTTTCAACTTGTTATCAGTATAAAATACACCTGTCCACAACCTCAAACAGTCACACTCCAAACTCCACTATGGCCAAGACCAAAGAGCTGTCAAAGGACACCAGAAACAAAATTGTAGACCTGCACCAGGCTGGGAAGAGTGAATCTGCAATAGGTAAGCAGCTTGGTTTGAAGAAATCAACTGTGGGAGCAATTATTAGGAAATGGAAGACATACAAGACCACTGATAATCTCCCTCGATCTGGGGCTCCACGCAAGATCTCACCCCGTGGGGTCAAAATGATCACAAGAACGGTGAGCAAAAATCCCAGAACCACACGGGGGGACCTAGTGAATGACCTGCAGAGAGCTGGGACCAAAATAACAAAGCCTACCATCAGTAACACACTACGCCGCCAGGGACTCAAATCCTGCAGTGCAAGACGTGTCCCCCTGCTTAAGCCAGTACATGTCCAGGCCCGTCTGAAGTTTCCTAGAGTGCATTTGGATGATCCAGAAGAGGATTGGGAGAATGTCATATGGTCAAAATATAACTTTTTGGTAAAAACTCAACTCGTCGTGTTTGGAGGACAAAGAATGCTGAGTTGCATCCAAAGAACACCATACCTACTGTGAAGCATGGGGGTGGAAACATCATGCTTTGGGGCTGTTTTTCTGCAAAGGGACCAGGACGACTGATCCGTGTAAAGGAAATAATTAATGGGGCCATGTATCGTGAGATTTTGAGTGAAAACCTCCTTCCATCAGCAAGGGCATTGAAGATGAAACGTGGCTGGGTCTTTCAGCATGACAATGATCCCAAACACACCGCCCGGGCAACGAAGGAGTGGCTTCGGAAGAAGCATTTCAAGGTCCTGGAGTGGCCTAGCCAGTCTCCAGATCTTAACTCCATAGAAAATCTTTGGAGGGAGTTGAAAGTCTGTGTTGCCCAGCGACAGCCCCAAAACATCACTGCTCTAGAGGTGATCTGCATGGAGGAATGGGCCAAAATACCAGCAACAGTGTGTGAAAACCTTGTGAAGACTTACAGAAAACGTTTGACCTGTGTCATTGCTAACAAAGGGTATATAACAAAGTATTGAGAAACTTTTGTTATTGACCAAATACTTATTTTCCACCATAATTTGCAAATAAATTCATTAAAAATCCTACAATGTGATTTTCTGGATTTTTTTTTCTCATTTTGTCTGTCATAGTTGATGTGTACCTATGATGAAAATTACAGGCCTCTCTCATCTTTTTAAGCGGGAGAACTTGCACAATTGGTGGCTGACTAAATACTTTTTTTCCCCACTGTACATTGCAAAATCGAATGCTTCTAACCGAAAGAGTCAGTTTACCTTGATACTTAAAACCTAAATCTATACTGTCATTAACGTGGTTCTTCAATAATTATGCATAATACTTGTTGTATGCGCATTTGGTGTCCAGCTGATTAGTTACGCTGTGATATTTTCACACTTCATCATCTGATCCAGGAAGGTATTTTCAGAATGACAGTCAAGTGACGAACAGCTGTTGTGATAGCACATGCGATGCAACAACAGCCCAAGTGCTGGAAAAAAAGGTGTTCGCGAGAAATGTTCAGAATATTTTGGTGTCTCATTAGTTACGCCGGTGAAGACAATTATGCCTGGATCTAATATCCCTAGCGAATTGATGTTTATAATTTGTTGATATCTGCTTGATTTATAGCAGGGTCTCGTTAGATTTAAAAGAGAAAGCATCAAGGTAATGAGTTCATGTTTTCTTATATTTTGTGCCTAAGATTAGACACAGAGTCTACTGTGCGCAATTGTGCAGGATAGACTGTTGGGCAACACCCAACGCTATTCCTATTAATTATTCTGGATATAATGACAACAAACATAGCCTAGTGGGCTTATTCACAATATGATCTAGTAATTAAACACCTGCAATTTTAAACAATACAAGGAGCTTAAAGTAGCCTATTGAACTTGAATTTGGAGCTCAGAAATTCAAGTACTGGAATAGGCCTACAGTTGAAGTCGGAAGTTTACATACACCTTAGCCAAATACATTTAAACTCAATTTTTCACAATTGCCGACATTTAATCCTAGTACAATCCTAGTACAATTCCCTGTCTTAGGTCAGAATAATAGTAGAGAGAATTATTTATTTCATCAGATTCCCAGTGGGTCAGAAGTTTACATACACTCAATTAGTATTTGGTAGCATTGCCTTTAAATTGTTTAACTTGGGTCAAACGTTTCGGGTAGCCTTCCACAAGCTTGCCACAATAAGTTGGGTGAATTTTGGCCCATTCCTCCTGACAGAGCTGGTGTAACTGAGTCAGGTTTGTAGACCTCCTTGCTCGCACACGCTTTTTCAGTTCTGCCCACACATTTTCTATAGGATTGAGGTCAGGGCTTTGTGATGGCCACTCCAATACCTTGACTTTGTTGTCCTTAAGCCATTTTGCCACAACTTTGGAAGTATGCTTGGGGTCATTGTCCATTTGGAAGACCTATTTGCTACCAAGCTTAAACTTCCTGACTGATGTCTTGAGATGTTGCTTCAATATATCCACCTAATTTTCCTTCCTCATGATGCCATCTATTTTGTGAAGTGCACCAGTCCCTCCTGCAGCAAAGCACCCCCACAGCATGATGCTGCCACCCCTGTGCTTCACGGTTGGGATGGTGTTCTTCGGCTTGCAAGCATTCCCCCTTTTTCTCCAAACATAACGATGGTCATTATGGCCAAACAGTTCAATTTTTGTTTTATCAGACCAGAGGACATTTCTCTAAAAAGTACGATCTTTGTCCCCATGTGCAGTTGCAAACCGTAGTCTGGCTTTTTTATGGCGGTTTTGGAGCAGTGGCTTCTTCCTTGCTGAGCGGCCTTTCAGGTTATGTCGATATAGGACTCATTTTACTGTGTATATAGATACTTTTGTACCTGTTTCCTCCAGCATCTTCACAAGGTCCTTTGCTGTTGTTCTGGGATTGATTTGCACTTTTCGCACCAAATTACGTTCATCTCTAGGAGACAGAACGCGTCTCCTTCCTGAGCGGTATGATGGCTGCGTAGTCCCATGGTGTTTATACTTGCGTACTATTGTTTGTACAGATGAACGTGGTATCTTCAGGCATTGAAAATTGCTCCCAAGGATGAACCAGACTTGTGGAGGTCCACAATTTGTTTTCTGAGGTCTTGGCTGATTTCTTTTGATTTTCCCATGATGTCAAGCAAAGAGGCACTGAGTTTGAAGGTAGGCCTTGAAATACATCCACAGGTACACCTCCAATTGACTCAAATGATGTAAATTAGCCTATCAGAAGCTTCTAAAGCCATGACATCATTTTCTGGAATTTTCCAAGCTGTTTAAAGGCACAGTCAACTTAGTGTATGTAAACTTCTGACCCACTGGAATTGTGATACAGTGAATTATATGTGAAATAATCTGTCTGTAAACAATTTTTGGAAAAATTACTTGTGTCATGCACAAAGTAGATGTCCTAACCGACTTGCCAAAACTATAGTTTGTTAACAAGAAATTTGTGGAGTGGTTGAAAGACGAGTTTTAATTACTCCAACCTAAGTGTATGTAAACTTCTGACTTCAACTGTACTTAATTTTTTTGAGCAGTGTAATTATCAGCTATACATTTATTATCCGTTTTTGAGGCATTTTTGTTTGTTTCCTTCCGCTTCATTTGAAGGGTGTTGCGCTACTCTGTTGCGGTAAAACCACGTGCGGTTATTATGAGGACGACATCGAATGTTGGCTTCAACTTGGCTTTCCATACAAATCCTTCCATTAAAAAGGAACCTGGTTTTTGGTCACTTTCTCATTATAAAAATAGTGATGGTGAGATTCAAATGGTGAGATAATGCTACCGCTTTTCATGGCTTTATTATGTGTACCTGCGTAGGCCACATAGTTTACAGAAAAATCTCCATGCATGCATCCAATCTATTTAGTCTGGCAATGTCGACATTATTCTCACATATTTTAGAATGTAATAATAATTTGAATATCAATGCGTTGACAAGGCCTAAAAAATGAATTTTTCTTAAAGTGGTAATGGCTTACTTATTATTTAATTTTTTTACACGTTTTGCTATATGTACAATTATATAAATTGTCTAATTGTATAACATTTAAGTCCTTGAAAATTACCATGAAGGGCTTGAAAAAGTCCCTGAAAGTCCTTGAAAGTGATTTGTCAATGTCTGTATGAACCCTGCTTAAAGGATGTATAGTCCTAGGCCTATGTTGTTGTATAGGTGGAGTAATGGGGATAATTTGCATATTTGAACTTATATACCTCTAAGTACACATGTGGAACAGCATGAAAATCCTTTTTATTTTGTTTCAAACCATTTTGAAATTTTGATCCCATTGGCCCCATTATTTATAGAAAGATCCATCTCTACAGCACCTACTCATTCAAGGATTTTTCTTTATTTTGACTATGTTTTACATTGTAGAATAATAGTGAAGACATCAAAACTATGAAATAACACATATGGAATCATGTAGTAACCAAAAAGTGTTAAACAAATCAAAATATATTTTCTATTTGAGATTCTTCAAATAGCCACTCTTTGCCTTGATGACAGCTTTGCACACTATTGGCATTCTCTCAACCAGCTTCACCTGGAATGCTTTTCCAACAGTCTTGAAGGAGTTGGCTGCTTTTCCTTCACTCTGCCGTCCGACTCATCCCAAACCATCTCCATTGGGTTGAGGTCGGGGGATTGTGGAGGCCAGGTCATCTGATGCAGCACTCCATCACTCTCCTTCTTGGTAAAATATCCCTTACACAGCCTGGAGGTTTGTTGGGTCATTGTCCTGTTGAAAAACAAATGATAGTCCCACTAAGCCCAAACCAGATGGGATGGCGTATCACTGCAGAATGCTGTGGTAGCCATGCTGGTTAAGTGTGCCTTGAATTCTAAATAAATCACAGACAGTCTCACCAGCAAAGCACCCACTGTGATGAGTGTGATAGAAGGAGTCAGGCGCAGGAGGGTAATTCACCGAATACAGAGTTTATTCCGTCGTACACAATAGCGCTGGATAGCGACACACGAAAACAGGCACAGGGGAAACGATCTACCCTGACAATACACGGTACGGGATACTCCAACAATATACAGGCACAGGGGAAATATCTACCCCGGCAATACACAGTGCGAGTAGCTCCACCGAGCTACACTACTCTCACAAACAACAGTCACCCACAAAGACAAGGGGGGCAGAGGGAACACTTATACACAGACTAATGAGGGGATAAGAACCTGGTGTGTGTAATATACAAGACAAGACAAATGGAATGATGATATATGGAGCGGCAGTGGCTAGTAAGCCGGTGACAACGAACGCCGAAGCCTGCCCGAACAAGGAGGGGAGGCAGCCTCGGCGGAAGTCGTGACAGTGCCCTTGACACGCAGCTCCAGCAGCGCGCCGACCCCGGCCTCGGGGACGGCCAGGAGGACGCGGAGCAGGGCGAGCCGGATGGCGACGGTGGAAATCCTGCAACAGGGAGGGATCGAGGATATCCCTCACTGGGACCCAGCACCGTTCCTCCGGACCATACCCCTCCCACTCCACGAGGTACTGAAGGCCCCCCACCCGACGCCTCGAATCCAGGATGGAACGGACAGAGTACGCCGGGGCCCCCTCGTTGTCCAGAGGAGGTGGAGGAACCTCCAGCACCTCAGACTCCTGGAGCGGATCAACCACCACCAGCCTGAGGAGAGACACATGAAACGAGGGGTTAATACGGTAATCAGGGGGAAGTAATAACCTATAAATGACCTCGTTGATTCTCCTCAGGACTTTGAACGGCCCCACAAACCGCGGGCTCAGCTCCGGCAGGGCAGGCGGAGGGGCAGATTCCAGATCGAGAGCCAGACATGATCCCCCTGTACGAAGACCGGGGCCTCACTGCAGTGGTGGTCAGCGTTGGCCTTCTGACGACTCACGGCGTGCTGGAGGTGAATGTGGGCAGCGTCCCACGTCTCCTCCGCGAGCTGAAACCAGTCATCCACCGCAGGAGCCTCGGTCTGGCTCTGGTGCCACGGTGCCAGAACCGGTTGGTAACCTAAAACACATTGGAATGGCATTAGGTTAGTAGAGGAGTGGCGGAGAGAGCTCTGGGCATATTCTGCCCATGGCAAGAACACCGACCACTCCCCCGGTCGGTCCTGGCAGTAGGACCGCAGGAACCTACCCACATCCTGATTTACCCATTCCACCTGCCCATTTGACTCGGGGTGGAACTCAGAGGTCAGGCTGACCGAGACCCCCAGACGTTCCATAAACGCCTTCCAGACCTTGGACGTGAACTGGGGACCTTGGTCGGACACTATATCCTCTGGTACCCCGTAGTACCGGAAGACGTGAGTAAACAGGGCCTCCGCAGTTTGCAGGGCCTTGGGGAGACCGGGCAGAGGAAGGAGGCGGCAGGACTTGGAAAAGCGGTCCACAACGACCAGGATGGTGGTGTTACCTTGGGAGAGGGGAAGATCAGTCAAAAAATTAACACTTAGGTGAGACCATGGTCGTTGTGGAACTGGTAAGTAGGACCGCAGGAACGCCGAAGCCTGCCCGAACAAGGAGGGGAGGCAGCCTCGGCGGAAGTCGTGACACCCACACACCATAACATCTCCTCCTCCATGCTTTACGTTGGGAACTACACATGCGGAGATCATCCATTCACCCACACCGCGTCTCACAAAGACACAGCGGTTTGAACCAAATATCTCCAATTTGGACTCCAGACCAAAGGACACATTTCCACCGCTCTAATGTCCATTGCTCGTGTTTCTTGGCCCAAGCAGGTCTCTTCTTCTTATTGATGTCCTTTAGTGCTGGTTTCTTTGCAGCAATTCGACCATGAAGGCCTGATTCACACAGTCCCCTCTGAACAGTTGATGTTGAGATGTGTATGTTACTTGAACTGTTACTTGGGCTGCAATTTCTGAGGCTAGTAACACTAATGAACTTATCCTCTGCAGTAGAGGTAACTCTGGGTCTTCCATTCCTGTGGCGGTCCTCATGAGAGCCAGTTTCATCATAGCACTTGATGGTTTTTGCGACTGCACTTGAAGAAACTTTCAAAGTTCTTGAAATTTCAGTATTGACTGACCTTCATGTCTTAAAGTAATGATGGACTGACGTTTCTCTTTGCTTATTTGAGCTGCTCTTGCCATAATATGGACTTGGTCTTTTATCAAATAGGGCTATCTTCTGTATACCCCCCTATCTTGTCACAACACAACTGATTGTCAGGTTTTGGCCATGACTGTTCGGGTTTTGGTCACTAGATGTCCCCATTGCACCTTTTTTGTACCTTTTGTTTTTCTTGCTCTAATTATTGTTTGCACCTGTAGGTCATTCCCTTGTTAGTATTTATACCCTGTGTGTTCCTCAGTTCCTTGCTCAGTGTTTGTAAGTTAGCACCCAGCCCCAGCCCAAGCCTTGTTTTATATAGATATTTCTCTGGTGGGATTTTCCAGAGGTTCTCTGGTTTAGTTATTGTGTTTTGTTTGAGTAGTCTTTTGAGGTTTGTTTTTCCCTGCTGTTTTTTTACCACTTTGTGGAGTTTCTTTTGTTTTTTGGAGGTTTTCCTCTTTGTGCCTCTTGGCTTTATTTTTGGACATTGTGGATTTAGTTTCTTTGCCTGAAGATTTTGTTCTTTAATTAAACCACCATCTCTAGTACAGCTGTGTCTGCCTCATCTTCTGGGTTCTGACAATTATTAGTGACTGTTTCTCGCACCGGGTCGTGACACTGATTGGCTCAAACGCATTAAGAAGGAAAGAAATTCCACAAATTAACTTTTAAGAAGGCACACCTGTCAACTGTAATGCGTTCCAGGTGACTACCTCATGAAGCTGGTTGAGAGAATGCCAAGAGTGTGCAAAGCTGTCATCAAGGCAAAGGGTGGCTATTTGAGGAATCTCAAATATAAAATATAATTTGATTTGTTTAACACTTTTTTGGTTACTACATGATTCCATATGTGTTACATCATAGTTTTGATGTCTTCACTATTATTCTACAATATAAAACATTGTAAAAAATAAAGAATAACCCTTGAATGCCCTTCTGTAGCTCAGTTGGTAGAGCATGGCGCTTGCAACGCAAGGGTTGTGGGTTCGTTTCCCACAGGGGGCCAGTATGAAAAATGTATGCACTCACTAATTGGAAGTCGCTCTGGATAAGAGCATCTGCTAAATGACTAAAATGTAAATGTAAAATGAATGAGTAGGTGTGTCCAAACTTTTGACTGGTAGTGTATATCTGACATGATACTCTACTTTCGTTTCGAGCAAATCTACTTTTTTAACAACATATTGTAACAGTTTGTTTGTTTTGGTAGGCATTGAGAGCATTTTAGATATGTTTTCCTGGATATCCGTCAGCTGTTTGTTGCTCTCATTTGCATCTCCAAGTTGTTCTTTGTCTTTTTCTCTAAGGGAAGCCATGGCTTGTTGGGTTCAGGTCGCAGCGCTTCTCTACCCACAGATTGGTTCGCTGTTGTATATAACGCTCTCCCGGTTGCTAGGGGATATATTGATCTATTGATTTTAGATGTTTAATTTAAACTATGTTCTCTGTCTTCTACATATAATCACAGTTTTGTAGGTACAAAACGGAGCTACTCACTCCCCATGCATCCTATCGGTATGTGAATGCGATTGCGAATCTAAAGCACCTATTCCAACCGCATACTAGGGTGCTTCGGCAGGGCATGCAAACCATAGAACTTTAGCGTTTGGGGAGATGAAATGCGTTTGGGGGCGTTCTCGAAGGGATTTGTTGCTTTTTAGGGGCAGTCGCTCTTTAAGAAATAAGAGGTATTCTTACCTGTTTGATAGACAATATTATAGGCTATGCTATCCATAGATTTACTGGTTAAGACTCACAAAAAATGGGGGGAAAAGTTAATACATTTTGTGATTATCATGCTATTTTAATGGCAATACATTCTGTTATGCAGCATAATGAAAATGTTAATTTCAAATTTGGGGGGAAGTTGCCAAAACTTTGCCAATTGGATAACCCATTCCCCCTGGGAACACAATGTTTGAATCAACATTGTTTCCATGTAATTTTAATGAAATTACGTTGAACCAATGTGGAATAGACATTGAATTGACCCTTGTGCCCAGTGGGTTGTCACTAAACATAGTGTAAAAAAATCTTAGGAATATGTGGGACAAGAATAGAGGTAACATTCAAAGTCTTATAATAAATGACAGTGGATTGAGAGATATTGCTCCTACATTTACAGTATCCAATTTGACTGTTTAGGCTTGCATATCTATTGTTATAAAAATTGTTTTTTACTTTTTCAGTTTTTCTTCATCTGCTAACTAAACTGTAAAGGTCTGAAAATGGTAACTAATTCTATGTTTTATTTATAAATGTTTGAATACCTTAAGACCCAAAAAATATGCTGCTAAGAGAATCCATGTGTAAGGCTGCCACTCCCCGTTATGCTGCAACCCTGTAATGAAAGTGCAGAGCGGGGGGAACAGAGGAGGGGGGACTGTGGGCTAGGGAGGGGTTGTTAGGGAAGCGGGGCAAGGAAGGCGAGGGAGGGGGGGAATGGTTTACAGGGAGGATCTTCTGGGTGGGGAAAGACCTATGTGTGATTTTCAATGTGGGTCCTGATTTTTGTTACACATCTATGGGCTTATCAACACTAAAGATAACAATTATATCATTAATATAAGATTCCTTTCTGAAAAACAATGGCAACACTAGCTATACTCTCTTGGAATTTGAAAGGGCTAAATGTTCCTATTAAATCTTCCAGCTGTCTTGATATCATAGCAAGAAACCATATTGATATAGCAATGTTCCAAGAAACCCACCTGCTCCAAAAGGCTGCACATAGAATAGAGAACCATTTGTACAAACTGGCTGCTTTTTCATCAGTCCCAAACAAAACTAAAGGTGGAATCATAATGATACATAAGAAACTCAAACACCCCATCTTATGTAAAGGAGAAGACCAAGAAGGCAGAATCACTTTCCTTAAATGTATCCATAATGGAAAGAAAATTCCCTTTATTCATGTATACGCTCCAAATTCATATGATCCTATGACTTTTGATTTTCTGAACAGCATATTATTAAAATTAACTGAATTCCATCTGGTTATTGGGACAGACATGAATGCCATTTTGGACATGAGAGACAAATCTAATAAGACCAACTACAATCCACACGCAACCAAGCATATACTCTCCGATTTCTACCTCATTGATGCCTGGTGAGCACATAATCCTAAAGCAAAAGAGTACACTTTCTACTCAAAAAGGCATAAAAAATTCTCATGAATCGATGTCATACTATGATCTACACCTCTATTTTCTTTAATCAAGAAAACAGAAATTCGACATATGAGCTTGTCTGACACTGCCTACTGCTAACTTCAAATCTTAGAAACTACTAAAAGAGCCACAAGATGGCATTTCAATGTTTCATTACTACAAAATCCTACATTCTGTGATCAATTTGAAATGGAACAAATTAGTATATAATGATCAATAGAAATTCAGTCAATGACCCCCGGATTCTATGGGATGCCATCAAAGGTTTTATAAAAAATAATGCAACTGCATTTGGGTTGAATAAATCAAATGTTTACAATTTAGTAGACGCTCTTATCCAGAGCGACTTACAGTTAGTGAGTGCATACATTATTATTTCATTTTTCATACTGGCCCCCCGTGGGAATCAAACCCACAACCCTGGAGTTGCAAACTCCATGCTCTACCAACTGAGCTACATCCCTGCCGGCCATTCCCTCCCCTACCCTGGATGACGCTAGGCCAATTGTGCGCCGCCCCATGGGTCTCCCGATCACAGCCGGCTACGACAGAGCCTGGATTCGAACCAGGATCTCTAGTGGCACAGCTAGCACTGCGATGCAGTGCCTTAGACCACTGCGCCACTCGGGAGGGCAATTAAATCAATTAAATCACAATTAAAGATGTCAGAATTGGAAATGTTGTTAACCTTTTGACGCGTAAGTTCTAAATATTAATAACGGCCCTTACAGCGTGAGTTCTTTTTGCATGATGTACCAGAATTCTATGCTGCTGTTCTAGAATTTGATTGTTGCATTTTGCCGCTATTCTCTGCACCACTCACTGCATAAAGACCATTTTCTGCTTCATATTAGGCTTTATAAAACTGTATTTTTTAACCACTCAATCTCTTATCCTTTCTGCCTATAGTAGTAGCAGTGAGTATCTATAGTATTATTGATAATTATATAATTATTATTATCATCTATATAACATGTATTATTATCTGAAAGAGGCTTTGGTATTAGCCTGTCTGTCACGCCCTGGCTCTGGGGACTCTTAAATGTTGAGCCAGGGTGTGGACTTGTTATGTTTAGTTTTCTATGGGTTTTGTTCTAGATCGTTTATTTCTATGTTGGCCAGGGTGGTTCCCAATCAGAGACAGCTGTAGCTCGTTGTCTCTGATTGGGGACCATACTTAGGCAGCCTGTTTGCCACTGTTTATTTGTGGGATCTTGTTCCGTAAGGTTTGTTTTGGTGTGTTAACCTAGGACTTCACGTATCGTTTGGTTTGTTGTTTTGTTAGTGTTGTGTACGAAAGAAAAGATGTACGCATATCACGCTGCGCCTTGGTCCGCTGTTTATAACGAACGTGACACTGTCTGAGCGGCTGCACGTGTTAGACAGGGTGGGAAACCAGAGGTGCTAAGTCCGGTGTATTTGATACAATAGTGGCGAACAAACAAAGTGAGAGTGGGGTATGCGCATCAGTGGAGGCTCCTCAGAGGAGGAAGGGGAGGACCATCCTCCTCAGTGAATTTCATAAAATCTTGTTTTATTGTTTAAATGTAATTGTTTTAAATGGAAAGAGAAGAGTAATCATGTGGTTCTATCTCAAAAGTGCAGTGATGTTTTCTATTATTTGAGCATTATTATGTTTTGAAATCTTTGTCTACCTGTAAAGTAAAACATAATTTTAGATAAAACTATACTAAATATAATCACGTCACCAAATAACTGACTATAACACACTATTTTGCAAAGAAGGTCTACAGTAGCCTCAACAGCACTCTGTAGGGTAGCACCATGGTGTAGACGGAGGACAGCTAGCTTCCGTCCTCCTCTGTGTACATTGAGTTCAATACAAAACCTAGGAGGCTCATGGTTCTCACCCCCTTCCATATAACTTACACAGTAATTATGACAACTTCCGGAGGACGTCCTCCAGCCTATCAGAGCTATTGCAGCATGTACTGACATGTTGTCCACCCAATCAAAGGATCAGATAATTAATCTAGTAATGAAAGCATAAGCTACAGCTAGCTAGCACTGCAGTGTATAACATGTGGTGAGTAGTTGACTCAAAGAGAGAGAAAGACAATAGTTGAACACTTTTGAACAAATTAATTTCTTCCAAAATGAAGGAGAAGCAAGAGAGAAATAGAGAGAGAGATTGTCTTTATTTTTTTCAGTTTCACTTACTTAGCTAGCAAATGCAGCTAGCTAGTTTAACCTACTGAAACACTCAGCTCAAACATAGGGATGCTATGTTGGCTAGCTGGCTATGACTTTCCAACACAACACTGGAACTCTTCCAAGTCAAGGTAAGCTTTTGGTATTACTAATTTATTGCCACCGGGGCCCGCCGGTTTAACTGCTTACTGACTGTACACTAATGTTACTGCATGATTGTAGCGGGTTTACTAACGCCTAAGTTCTATTAGCTTTGATGACTATGGCGTTACTTTAGCTAATATGGTGACGACGATGTAGGCTGTGTGCAGCGGTTTGGCTTGATTTCGCCTGGTCACAGGCAAGACTGTGCAAGGCTATATTGAATGTCACTGTCTGTCCATGTCTGTCGCCTCAAATCTTTCTCTCGACCTGTGTGCACCTACGTCGTAAACTTACATTCATAGACTAGGTTGGAGCAACCTCATGATGGGTATAGGGAAAATGTGGGTATCATGTAGTAGCCTAAACCTATCGCTGTTACATTGAATTGGGTGAATGGAATATGAATGAGAGTCATCCAATATGCTGTAAAAGAAATAAGGCCATGCTCATGAAAAAAATAAAAAATTGTCCTCCCTCATCTTAAATGGCACTGACCGCCACTGATGCGCATATATTACGTATGCCGACCATGGCTAAGGGAAACGATGGCATCCTAAATACTTTTAGTTCATTTTTTAAAATGTATTTAATTTATTCTCCCCTGGAAATACTAGGCTACAGCGGTGCCTACATTTTATCATCAGGTCAATATATTATCACCACTGGACAAGTAGTCTACAGATGCCTGCCTCATCGCCAAGCGAGGAAGACATTTCAGAATCAAATGCGGTGAGTATTATGGCTTAGATAGGTTTTAGCCTGGTCGAGGCGGAGGAGAATGAGAACAGGGTGGTGGATCAAGTCATGTAAGCAACAAAGTGAGGTAGTTCATGCGGATGATCAGATTGAATGGTGTGTGCGTGTAATCAGCTATATTGTGTGCAGAGACCACGGCATGAGTGAAGCGAGGTTGTAGATATAATGGGTTATCGTAAACTATGGACCTAGACAAGATTATCTAGGTTTATGCTTTGGCGTCATCTATGGGCTGAATGTTACGTGAGTGGACCAGTTATCGATCTCCTTCCAAAACATGGTAACATTTTGTCACGGACGTTGAAGGACGGGTCAGACCAAGGCGCAGCGTGAAATGCATACATGTTTATTTTAGAAAATAAACACACGAACAAAACAACAAGACAACGTAACGTGATGTCCTCAGGCTAAACACCATACAAGCCTATACACAGAACAAGATCCCACAACTAATGAGTGCCAACAGGCTACTTAAGTATGATCACCAATCAGAGACAACAAGCGACAGCTGCCTCTGATTGGGAATCACACCCGACCAAACATAGACACACAACACCTAGAATGTAAACATAGAAATAATAACATAGATCTCCACACCCTGACTCAACATACAAGAGTTCCATAAGTCAGGGCGTGACAGTACCCCCCAAAAGGTGTGGACTCCGACCGCACAAACCTGACATAACAGGGTAGGGTCCGGGTGGGCATTCCGCTTGGGAGGCGGATCCGGCTCCGGGCGTGACGACCACATTCTCTCAGCCTCCCCGTTGCGCCCCTGGTCTGGTCTGGACCTCGGCGCGCTGCTTCCCCTCTCCTTCCTCCCACGATGCACCAAGCCCTGTCTGGACCCTGGTGTGGGAGACCCCGAACCTGGAGAGGTGCTGACGTCTGGGCCTGGATCGGCAATCCTCCCGCGATGCACCAAGCCCTGTCTGGGCCCTGGTGTGGGAGACCCCGAACCTGGAGAGGGGCTGACGTCTGGGTCTGGACTGGAGCCGCTGACCGGAGCTGGACTGGGCACCGGTGGAGCGGACTACTCTAGCTCCGGAGTGGAGCTGCTGACCGGAGCTGGACTGGACCCCGGTGGAGCGGACTGCTCTGGCTCCGGAGTGGAGCTGCTGACCGGAGCTGGACTAGACCCCGGTGGAGCGGACTGCTCTGGCTCCGGAGTGGATCCGCTGACCGGAGCTGGACTGGACCCCGGTGGAACGGACTGCTCTGGTTCCGGAGTGGATCCGCTGACCGGAGCTGGACTGGACCCCGGTGGAGCGGACTGCTCTGGCTCCGGAGTGGAACCGCTGACTGGAGCTGAACTGGGCACTGGTGGAGCGGACTGCTCTGGCTCCGGAGTGGAGCAACCGACCGGTGCCGGACCAGGCACCGGTGGAACGGGCACGGGCCGTGCCGGACTGGACACCCACACTACTGGTCTGGTGCGAGGAGCAGGCACGGGCCGGACCGGACTAGGAACACGCACCACTGGTCTGGTGCGAGGAGCAGGAACGGGCCGGGCCGGACTGGGGACACACACCACTGGCCTGGTGTGGGGAGCAGGTACGGGGAGTACCGGGCTGGCGAAACGCACCACTGGCTTGCTGCGAGGAACAGGAATGGGCCGGGCAGGACTGGGGACACACACCCCTGGCTTGGTGCGGGGAGCAGGTACGGGATGTACCGGGCTGACGACACGCACCACTGGTTTGGTGCGAGGAGCAGGTACGGGCCGTACAGGACTGGTGAGGTGCACTGGTGACACAATGCATAGAACCGGAGCAGGATATACTGGACCTTGGAGGCGTACTGGAGGTCTGGAGTGTACAGCTGGCACAACCCGTCCTGGCTGGAAGCCCACTTTCGCACGGCACGTGCGGGGCGCTGACAGAGAAAGCATTGGGCTGTGAACGCGCACTGGCGACACAGTGCGTAGGACTGACACAGGATATATTGGACCGTGGAGGCGCACTGGAGACCAGGAGCATTGAGCCGGCACAACCCGTCCTGGCTGGATGCCCACTTTTGCACGACACGTGCAGGGCGCTGACACAGGACGCATTGGGCTGTGAACACGCACTGGCGACACAGTGCGTAGGACTGGCGCAGGATATACTGGGCCGTGGAGGCGCACTGGAGACCAGGAGCGTTGAGCCGGCACAACCCGTCCTGGCTGGATGCCCACTTTCGCACGACACGTGCGGGGCGCTGGCACAGAACGCACTGGGCTGTGCATGCGCACTGGCGATACAGTGCGTATCTCCGCATACATGGGTTCCTCAATTAACCCACGCTCCTTATGTTGCCTGACCAGCTCCTCTCTAAGTGCATCTACTTCCTCCTTCTCCCTACGAGCCTCCTGCAGTGCCTCCTGTCTTACCCTGCAGATCCGATCCTTCTCTCTCTCTCGGCAATCCGCCTCCATTGAGGACTCCTCCGGGAGCCCCCACGAGTTAGGGAACAGAAACTCATCGTCGTCGTCATCCTCCGACTCCTCGGTATAAAACTGTTCCCACTCTTGTTCCCATGGTCATAGGGACTCAACCTGGAAACCCACTGGGTGCAGTGGTCGGGGCTCTTCTCCCTCGCTCCCCGACCACCCCTTTAGCCCCCCAAAATGTTTTATTGGGGCTGCCTCTCGGGCTTCCTCCTCGGCCGGCGCCTTCTGTGTTGCCGTTGCTCCTCTCCTGCCTGGGCATCTACCTTCGCCGAGGGTCCGTTCCCCGCAAATATCTCCTCCCAAGACCAAATCTTCCCCACCTGTGTCCAGGGTGTTTGCTCCTGGGCATGCTGCTTGGTCCGTGTTTGGTGGGATCTTCTGTCACGGACGTTGAAGGACGGGTCAGACCAAGGCGCAGCGTGAAATGCATACATGTTTATTTTAGAAAATAAACACACGAACAAAACAACAAAACAACGTCACGTGAAGTCATCAGGCTAAACACCATACAAGCCTATACACGGAACAAGATCCCACAACTAATGATTGCCAACAGGCTACTTAAGTATGATCCCCAATCAGAGACAACGAGCGACAGCTGCCTCTGATTGGGAATCACACCCGGCCAAACATAGAAACACAACACCTAGAATGTAAACATAGAAATAATAACATAGATCTCCACACCCTGACTCAACATACAAGAGTTCCATAAGTCAGGGCGTGACACATTTGTATAAACTTCAAGTATTACTGAGTACAACACCCCCTCCCCCCTAAAATGGCTTCACCCAAATCTGGCAACCCTGTTTAGCTTTCGCACTACGGCTAGGCTAGGCAGTAGGCTTGTATTTGAGGTGATAATCTATGAGGTGATAACATTTTACTTGCTTTGTGATTTGTCAAAAACTGTAAATGACTTGTCAAGTCATGCGCTCCGGTTCTTGTATACACTGTAACAAGCACATCGAAGATTTGTAATGTGCTGAAAAGTGGCCAAACTAAGTTGATATTTTTCGGGCAATGGGCGCAGCCATCTTTGACTTTAACTTTGTTTATTTGTGTTTTATAGTGAATGGCATTCTGGGATTAGGCAGTTTCGCTTGTCAAACATAAACAAACATGGCTGCCATCACAAAGAATTTAGCCGCTGTTAGCTTAGCTGACACGTATTTATTTTCTAAACATTATTACATTTCTCCCTTGTGCTCACCAGAGATGTGGTACATTGTAAAGAAGTCTAGCTGTTTTGTTGCTAACTTATGTTTTGTGTTTTGTCAGCGCAACTTGTTATTTAGACTGGTTTATGGAATGAGTTTGGCTCTGGATGTGTTCTCTGTGATGCTTGGATGATGAAGTTTGCGTTTCTCTTTTTAAATAAAAGGTGAAATTCCGGAATACAGTTTTGAAGTCCTTTATTTCCCATCAGTACAAAACATTGTTTAGATGATTTTCAAACAACAATGCTGTTTAGACACGTTTGTTGCATTATACATTCTGTTGCTACTGTTCCAATCACATATTTGCGATGGTACGCTGAGGGGACCTTGTAGTTACATGTAACAAGGTCATATTTTGGCTGCCTATGTCAATCTACTATCCCACATTAGGCCTACTCATCTTGGTGGCTGATGAAAAGTAAATGTGCACAGTTCTTCCAATATCTTCAATGTGCGCCTCAGAATTGGATATGGACGCGGTGCAGTTGCGTCCCCAACGTGTCTGTCTTCACTTGCAGCCTGTGAGAAAGATCTGATCACATGACGGGCATTGGCTAATAGGAACTGAGCTATCTGTGAGAGGTGCTTCAGAGCACACAGCCGGGAGAAGGGAATTATAATTATTTTATTCGGCCACTGGCCGCAAAAGGTATTTAATTTTTTAGGGGGCATTACGGCCACACAAAGGGGATGCCGCCGGGAAATTCGAGGCATTATCAAGTACTTGTCAAAGTGTGAATGAGAGACTGATGAAATGTGTGCAGCCTGCGCAAATAACAAAGCAGAGCTCATGCCTTTCATGCAACTTTTTTTGAATCATCATTAGTCGCATCATGCAGCCTTAGAATGTGTTAAAAATCAAAACATATAGCCCAACGTTTGTATCACAACTAAAGTTGCATAAATATCTCTAAATTAAGCATATAGCCAGATCAGTGCCTAACATAAGACCAACTCAGAGTATGCTATTCTGTTCTTCTGAAATAGACTACATTTTCTTCATGTCATGTTTCTTTAGACCTGTCTAAAATAAATAACGGATTTATTGTGATGGTGGTGTAGGCTATATTACAAGGATTTATTAGACTTTTTTAAATGTAGATGTTCCAAAGGTCTGCATCAGTGGCTTGTAGGCTATGTGTGGAAGCCAGGAGACGCTAAATGTGTTTATGTTCATTAATGGTCAATGACCGTGAGACCGGCAGTTATTTGCTTGACAATCACTGGCTGACAAAATTTCATGACCAACACAGCCCTAGGTACACCATTCCATTCCTCTGCACCAGTGTTAAGGAAATAGCCTTTTCCAGCCATGCTCCTATAGCCAGCGGTCTGATATTGGCAACACTGGCTCTGGTGTGATGGCTATGAGAGTCTCTAATGAAATTAAAATAACCAGACAGGTATCTGGGGGCAAGGTCACGTATAACTTTAAAAACCATCAACAGTTTGATCTGCACTACCCGTGATCAACTGGAAGCCAGTTCAGTTCCCTCAAATGATTTGGACAAATGTGCGTCCTAGGGCTGAGCTTGAGTATAATTCTCATTAGTTTGTTTTGGGCCGTTTTAAGTTTGTACTTCAGATTTTTGGTTTTACCACTGAACCATGGGATACAAGCGTAGTCATAGCGGCACTGCATCAGAGATGTTGCCAGGGTTCTCATAGTCTCTGTATGCAGGAACTTGGCTACCCTTGCCAGGAACTTTGTCCTGGAGTGAACCTTCTCAATGACCTTCAGAGCCATGAGTTCAGCTGTCATGTGTTGGTCCAGTTTACATCCCATGTATGTAACAGAGTGGTTTTCCTTCACTGCTACCCCATTACACTTGACTAAGAAGTTGGAAGAGTTTCTCACTTTGCGTTTGGAACCGAACAGGATAGATTCTGACTTGCCTAAATGCAGAGACAGTTTTTTTTATTTATTTTTTATTTTTTTATTTTTTTTTTTATTGGGGGAATGGATCAGCTTAATATTGCAGATAGATTGTATCTTCTATCAATGTAATTGTCTGCATCACTTCCAATCCCCCATTTTTTTTTTTTTTTTTTTTTTTTTTTTTTTTATATATACTCCCCTTTATTACTTTTCAACCCCACCATCCTTTCCCTACTTGGAGTAAATTAGTGAACAACAATGCCCAGGTCTCTACTTCCGGTCTATACTTACTATCTACACCTTATGGACACAGTTAATTTTACAATAATTCTATTATATATATACATATATATATACATATACATACATACATATATATCATTATTATTATTATTATTATTTATTTATTTTTTGCTCCTGAACTACTTCTACTCTCAACCTCTCCGATCGTTTTCATGATGTCCATCCGGTTTGCTTCTATATGCCATATCTTTCTAACTGTGCTCTTTCCCAAAAGCTCCCAACATACAGCCTATATACTTATTATGGACACAGTATGCTTTACATTATTAGCTATCTTTGTTATTATTTGTTGTTATTTGTTATTAGTCCCATCCTTCAGCTCTATTCAATACAGAGACAGTTTGTTGTCAGATAACTACTTACTGACTTTAGTCAGTTCACTGCTTAGGGTCTTTACAATGGTCTCCTTATTCTTATATGATACCAAGAGGGCAGAATCATCCTCATATTGGAACAAAGGGCATGAACAGGCAGAATCCATGTAATTTATGTAGAGCAAAAAAAGCAAAGGTACCAAAATGGTTCCCTGGGGGACACCACAGTTTATCTCCTTAGCATCAGACAGTTTCCACCCACATACACCCTTTGGACCCTATCAGTTAGGTATGACGTCACCCATAATAAGGAGTTGGTGCAAAAACCAATTGCTTTCAGTTGGTACAACAAAATATCCATGGTTCACAGTATCAAATGCTTTTTGTAGGTCAAGCATGACCATACCACAGAAGTTGCCCTTGTCAATTTCTTGCTTGATAAATCTGTCAAGTACAGTAAACAAGTGTCGGTAGAATAGGATTGTCTAAAACCAGACTGAAGGTCATATAAAATGTAATGGTCATCAATGTACTTTATGATCATGATTTATGATAATATCAATTATATATATAAAGAGATTTTTTTAAATAAAACAAATGACATCATCAAGAGATTTATTTGCACATATTTAGACCCATTTACAAGCCAGTCTATTTAAATCCTTTCAGGCTACCCCAGCCAAAACCTAGGCAGCACAGAGGGCAACTAACAAAACAGAAAAAGTAGAATTGGTGCTGGATGCAACAGTGTAATTTGTGTAACTATATGGATTATAATTTCAGTTTGTTACACCTGAATGCCGCTTACAGATTGAATATGGTCCTTTTACTTTTGTTCAAAGAGAAGTTTGCCATAACAACCACTTGTTTACATAGATTATACTATTTAAATGCATGCAATTGGCACTGATAATCGTAAATAAACTCAAACTAAAAGAAAACTATCTAGAAGAGGATAATGGAACTTCAAAACTGTACTTCCGGTACTCCGGAGGAAGATGATAAAGTCTAAATGGAATCCTTGGGACGTCCCAAGCATTCTATGTTAGCACAAACGGGAGGAAAATAGCTGGCTACGATTCGTCAACTCCCCATGAAAGAAGAAGCCTTTGTGCTTTGCAAACCAGTCTAGATTAGCGTTAAAGCAGCAGCATTAACATCCCGGCAGCAACATTAAGACTTCCGGTTTTCCGATTTCACCTTCAAAATAATAGTCTGCGGTAAAACGCTATGTGTATGATACGAAATCAATTATTTTTGCAGCTTTGCATTGTGCATAATG
This sequence comes from Coregonus clupeaformis, assembly GCF_020615455.1. NCBI lineage: Eukaryota > Metazoa > Chordata > Actinopteri > Salmoniformes > Salmonidae > Coregonus > Coregonus clupeaformis. The sequence goes on from NC_059207.1 coordinate 52,702,848, forward strand.
TAAAAATGGTGTCACGAAATTATAACTACATCGGGGGGAAATCTAAACTAAAGAGAATTACTACTTTATATAAGATAAATAATATTTTAGGTGGAGCATATTGAGAAATGGTTGGAGCTTAAGTAAATGAATGTAAAGAGCATAATATTCTACAGACCCTACTGATCTAGCACTAGAGTCTATATATGGTGCTATTTCACAGGGGACTTCAGGTCTAAATACCCAGCAACACTTTCTACTCCACCCATTCCATTGGTCCCAATACAACACTGTAGGCCTATAAACTACATATTGGCTTATAGAGAGAACTATTCTATGTGCCGATGTAAAAGTGGGTTGGGAATACTCAGTAGTGTCTGTAGAAGCTATATATGGTGTCATTTCATGGAAGACTGAGGTCTAAATACCCAGCAACACATTCTACTCCACCCATTCCATTCACTGCAATGCAATACACGATAGGCCTGTAAATTACATATTGGCTTTTAGAAAAACAAATATTCTAGGTGCCGAAGTAAAAGTGGGGTTAGAATTACTCAGTAGGATCTGTAGAGGTAAGTGGTAAGTAAGCCTGGTTTAGTGGTAAGCCTGAACCCTCCAATATTTGCCTCATCTGACAAAACACACTTCAGTGTATCCTCACTTATTTTGATGTCAAGCTCTCCAGTCACATGCTGCTCATCTGATTCAGTTTTCATCTGATAAACCTCTACCACCACCTTCTGTCTCTAAGTGGTTGTAGGGTCATTCCACGAAATTAGTGCCTTTGATATTTTAAGTAGAAATTGTGCACCAATATTGAAATTTAAAAGCCTGTTATATTAGATGAAGTGCCATTTAATATAGTCCAGATGGAGAATTAAATAAATCTGATTTTGAATACGAAAAAAGTATTGCTAAAGTGCCAATATTCAGCATTTTTACATGTCCCTCCGCCAACCCTGTGTCACTTCTAGGAAGATTTTAACCCACTTAATCCCCAAAAATGTCTTTAAGTTTCACCATCATTGTAAAGCCCAAGTTATTTTGTTGCTTTGACAAAGTCATTTCTGAAGATTATTATTCATTTCATATGATTAATGATTAATTTACGTCTAACCCTCATTTTAAGGTGAACCCTGTTACATGAACTGAACTCTCGTTTTAAAATTGTGAAATTATTCCTTTTAAAATATTTATTTCAAAACAAACATTGAACATCTAATAGTCAAATCATAGGTGATCTGGTTCTACTCTTTTTGGCCATTTTCTGGTGTTTTGTGGTGGAAAACTGAGCGGGTCGGGCATAACATGTTAACCCTGTTACCCATAGATAGACAGGGTAGACATTTTTCAACAATAAAAATGTTTTAGTGAAGTTTGCTTTCAATTGCCACTTCCTGTTGCACACAGCAAGCTTCCATTCCCCCTGTCTCAAGAGGATTTATGGCTGATTTAAGAACAAATCGTCAACCCTGTTACTATATTTGGCACTTGGAACAAATTCTTATTTACAATGACGACCTGTCCAACACTGTTTTTCTGCAAAGGGACCAGGACGACTGATCCGTGTAAAGGAAAGAATGAATGGGGCCATGTATCGTGAGATTTTGAGTGAAAACCTCCTTCCATCAGCAAGGGCATTGAAGACGAAACGTGGCTGGGTCTTTCAGCATGACAATGATCCCAAACACACCGCCCGGGCAACGAAGGAGTGGCTTCGTAAGAAGCATTTCAAGGTCCTGGAGTGGACTAGCCAGTCTCCAGATCTCAACCCCATAGAAAATCTTTGGAGGGAGTTGAAAGTCTGTGTTGCCCAGCGACAGCCCCAAAACATCACTGCTCTAGAGGAGATCTGCATGGAGGAATGGGCCAAAATACCAGCAACAGTGTGTGAAAACCTTGTGAAGACTTACAGAAAATGTTTGACCTGTGTCATTGCCAACAAAGGGTATATAACAAAGTATTGAGAAACTTTTGTTATTGACCAAATACTTATTTTCCACCATAATTTGCAAATAAATTCATTAAAAATCCTACAATGTGATTTTCTGGATTTTTTTTTTTCATTTTGTCTGTCATAGTTGACGTGTACCTATGATGAAAATTACAGGCCTCTCTCATCTTTTTAAGTGGGAGAACTTGCACAAATGGTGGCTGACTAAATACTTTTTTCCCCACTGTACACGTGTGAACAACAGGCCATAGAGATAGATAGAGGACTCATCTTTGTATCTGTGCCATTATAGCGACTGTGAAAGCACGGGCAGCGCCGTTGAGGCTCTCCATTTTAAAGTAGCCCATTTTCTTCTTCATTGGCTGATTGCTCCCAACTCATAGGAATCCCCACCCAGTTGACTACTTTTAAATGGTGGAAGCCCTCAATGGCCATGTCCATGCTAAAATTGGTTATACCATGGTGAGTCATCTATCTCTATGACAACTGGCACAACTACGATATAAGTGTTTATTTTTTTCAAAGTTGCCAAAATGCCACGTGAGTCCACTTATATCAGTGCATTCGTAACCACCTAAGATTACGAAACGTCTATTCGATCAAATAAGCCTCACGTAGCTAATAGCTATTCAATGTTTTGTTGACCAAATTCGACACTCTCGTTGACCTCCATACAAAAATCCTTACTTCGCGTGCTTATTTTCGTGGACAGATTTTAGGCAGAGTAAAACCTTTCGCTTTGCCTCTTCCTCTCTGCTGAAACTCCTATGCTAATATTGGTTGTATTCCCAATGTGCTTTCCCCTTCTCAGACGTTGTATGCGTCAACCAATGGTTGCGTGCCACGTCATTGACTGTGTCATCGACTGACAGATTGCTAAAGCATAATAACAATAATAATAATAATAATAATAATAATAATAATAATATATTTGATTTGTAACGCACTTTTCAAAACCCCAAAGTGCCACAAAAAATAAATACAAATAAACATCAAATCAATACAAAACACATAACACAGCACATAAAGACACAAAAGGCCTAGAATGGCTAGAGAGAAGTCAGCTAAGACATATGCAACATTAGGCCTACACTTTAAAAGCCTCTTGAAATAGGTGGGTCTTATAGTCCTACTCCAGTCTCCTTTTCATCTCATTTAACACCTGATTTACTTGACAAAAGGCACATCTCAATAGGTGGTCCACGTCCGACATGACATGGCACAAGTGGAGGGGGTGGTCCTTTCCTCTTTTGTTCTCTATTGCTCCTCTATTGTTCCTCAAGCAAGGGGGTAGGCCGATGACATCACAAAAACCCTATTTTGCTCAAAACATGTTTTACCCTTTAGTGTGTGTACTTTACTCTATTTATACTTGGGATATCGTTTTTCAACAGGAAAAGTTCAATAATCACTGGAGGACGTCTTTAAGCCTGGTTTTAAAACTAGCTATCAGCAGCTCTGACATGAGATGGCAGGACATTCCAAAGGCGAGGGACAGTAGAGGCAAAGGTTCTGTCGCCCATGGTGCGAAGCCTGGTCTTTGGGACCATCAGGAGGCCCGAGTCGAAGGAATGTAGGGAGCGACCTGGGCAGCGGGGCTGGAGGAGCTGTGAGAGGTAGGAGGGGGCAGAGTCATGTAGGGCCTTGAACGTGAGGAGTAGCACTTTGAGGTCTATCCTCTCCTTCATGGGGAGCCAATGCAGGTCCTGGAGGATGGGGGTGATGTGGTGAAGGGAGGGGGTGGATGTGAGGAGGTGGGCAGCTGAGTATTGGACATGTTGGAGTCTGTTAACTAGGTGGGAGGGGAGACCATACAGGAGGATATTGCAATAAGACAAACGACAGGATATGAAAGCATGGATAAGTCTTTCAGCATCTGTGAAGGAGAGGAACGGGCGGATCCTGGCAATGTTTTTTTAGATGGAAGGAGAGCCATCTGGTGTTATTAATGTGGGATTCAAACTACCCAGTCCATGTAGCCTAACTCTCACACTCACACATGCACATATACACATAATCAAACATGACTTTTCTTGTATACTGAGTATATCATGTACATTTATAATTAGTATGCTCTGTTTAACTGATTGAACAAACTTTTTTTGTATTGGTTTTTGTGGTGTGGTTTTCATATAAGCCCTTTTGGCTTTCCAACCTCATCTGCACAACTTTTTTACCAGTTTTTTATCTGTACTGTTTTGTCTTTCACTTGTTTTCTTTGGTGCGAATAAATAAAACCTAAAAAAATGATAGTGAGGAGTCCATGACAACGCCTAGGTTTTTAACATTGGGGGAGGCATTGACTGTGGCCTCCTCAATGGTCAAACATAATTGACATTTGACATTTTAGTCATTTAGCAGACTCTCTTATCCAGAGTGACTTACAGTTAGTGCATTCATCTTAAGATAGCTAGGTGGGACAACCACATATCACAGGCATAGAAGCGGGGGTCGAGGAGGATTATTTAATATACATAGACATGGAATCACTGGCAACTTTAATAATGGAATACTAGTCACTTTAAAAATGTTTACATACTGGTTTACTCATCTCATATGTATATACTGTATTCTATCCTACTGTATTATTTAGTCAATGCCACTCCAACAATGCTCGTCCTAATATTTATATATTTCTTAATTCCATTCTTTTACTTTTAGATTTGTGTTGTTGTGAATTGTTAGATACTACCGCACTGTTGGAGCTAGGAACACAAGCATTTCGCTATACCCTTAATAACATCTGCTAAATATGTGTATGTGACCAATACATTTTATATTATTTTATTTTGATTTAAGTGGAGTGTGCGGAGGAGCGGGGTGACATGAGAGAACTTGGGAAGGTTGAAAACCAGGCGGGCTGCAGCATTCTGGATAAGTTGCAGGGGTTTGATGGCACAAGCGGGGAGCCCAGCCAACAGCGAGTTGCAGTAGTCCAGACGGGAGACAAGTGCCTGGATTAGAACCTGCGCCGCTTCCTGTATGAGAAGAAGGTGTCAGAGCACCTTACCGATCACTGCACCTGTACACAGCCCATCTGAAATTAGCCCACCCAACTACCTCATCCCTATATTGTTATTTATTTTGTTATTTTGCACCCCAGTATCTCTATTTGCACATAATCTCTTGCACATCTAGCATTCCAGTGTTAATACTAATTGTAATTATTTTGCACTATAGCCTATTTATTGCCTTACCTCCATAACTTGCTACATTTGCACACACTGTATATATATTTTCTGTTGTATTTTTTGACTTTATGTTTTTTTACCCCATATGTAACTCTGTGTTGTTGTTTTTATCGCACTGCTTTGCTTTATCTTGGCCAGGTCGCAGTTGTAAATGAGAAAGGTGAAATAAAAGACAATAAAAAATGAGGTAGGGTTGTACTCTACGGATGTTGTAGAGCATGAACCTGCAGGAGCGAGTCACTGCTTTGATGATTGCAGAGAACGACAGGGTGTTGACCAGAATCAAGCCAAGGTTCTTTGCACTCAGGGAGGGCATATGTTTAAGCATATGTTGCAGAACAGTGATTAAAATACAGTATATCTTAAGGGCAGCTAGCCATAAGTGACAAGTGAGTTGACAAGCCACTGACAGAGTTGACAACAGATACTCAAAATAGACATACTTTTGCCTCTAAAAATACAAGTACAATATAAATTCATTTGAAAATCCCCAATAAAAACATAACCATTCTATTAGAACTTTCAGCACTCTGATGGAGTTGACGTTAGACAAAAATGTACAGAGTTGCCAAAATATATATTTTTTAAAGTGGTATAGACAGTAGCATTTATTTTTCTCCCTCAGTTGCTTTATACCTCTAAAACCTAATTAAATGTAACATATTTTAACCAAAATGCATATTCTATCAGGCAGATGGGAGTTGACAGTTTATGGTTGTGACCGTGGTGATTCCAATATTGTTTGTTTAAATCGATCAAAAGTAGAGAACTTTACTGGCCATGAGTGGTCTTGTTGCACTATATGTGGTCCTCTGTAGCTCAGCTGGTAGAGCACGGCGCTTGTAACGCCAAGGTAGTGGGTTCGATCCCCGGGACCACCCATACACAAAAATGTATGCACGCATGACTGTAAGTCGCTTTGGATAAAAGCGTCTGCTAAATGGCATATTATTATTATTATTATATCAGAGAGAATGAGGTGAAGCGAGAGGATTTACTCCGCCAAAAATCTGTCAATGTGAGATAAGCAGACCAAGTGGGGATTTTTTGTATGTAAGTCTTTGAGAGAGTGTCAAATCAAATCAAATCAAATCAAATTTTATTGGTCACATGCGCCGAATACAACAGGTGCAGACATTACAGTGAAATGCTTACTTACAGCCCTTAACCAACAGTGCATTTATTTTAAACAAAAAAAGTAAGAATAAAACAACAACAAAAAAAGTGTTGAGAAAAAAAGAGCAGAAGTAAAATAAAGTGACAGTAGGGAGGCTATATATACAGGGGGGTACCGTTGCAGAGTCAATGTGCGGGGGCACTGGCTAGTTGAGGTAGTTGAGGTAATATGTACATGTGGGTAGAGTTAAAGTGACTATGCATAAATACTTAACAGAGTAGCAGCAGCGTAAAAAGGATGGGGTGGGGGGGCAGTGCAAATAGTCCGGGTAGCCATGATTAGCTGTTCAGGAGTCTTATGGCTTGGGGGTAGAAGCTGTTGAGAAGTCTTTTGGACCTAGACTTGGCACTCCGGTACCGCTTGCCGTGCGGTAGCAGAGAGAACAGTCTATGACTAGGGTGGCTGGAGTCTTTGACAATTTTGAGGGCCTTCCTCTGACACCGCCTGGTATAGAGGTCCTGGATGGCAGGAAGCTTTGCCCCAGTGATGTACTGGGCCGTACGCACTACCCTCTGTAGTGCCTTGCGGTCGGAGGCCAAGCAGTTGCCATACCAGGCACATTATAATAAGCCTCACATTATGTCTCAAATATTTTGTTATCTTTTTTAAGAGAAACGGGGCTGGCAGGTAGGATTTAGTTTCTCCCTGTCTAAGGCCCACACTCCAGTACAGTAGGTGGCGGTAATGCACCATAACGTTGGATGCCAACCGCCGATAAACCCCACTGAAGAAGAAGAAGATTTATACTCCTACAACCTTGCCAAAAGAGAAATGCACACTACGTACAGTAGGTGGCGGTACCTCTTAAACCCTCACATAAGAAGACGGAAAGGCCAATGCCATCAACAGGAAGTTAGTAAACATCCTCCCTCAAATGCTGTAGTAGCTATAGAAAAATGGCGACGGCAGTTTCTCTGGTTGACTTACCTGTGAGGTGGAGCAAGGTGGGAAGGTCTTGACCGACTGAGGGGTGGAGCATGGCGTCTTCAGCGAAAAGACGAGCAGTTGGAAAGGGAGTAAGTCCCGATGATAGTGAGGATAACAGCTCGGATGAGGGATCGGAAGACGATGGTGATTCAGGAGAGGAGGACAGTGGATCAGAAGAGGAGAGCAATGAAGAGGTCAAGGCCAAGGATAGAATAGACACCGGAAGGGAAAGGAGGGGGAAAATGGAGTCCTTAGAGAAGGCAAGAAACAGATATAGGTTTGGAGAAATGCAGTATTATCATAAGGAGACATATACTTGGATGAATGAGGAGGAATGGAGGGAAAAAGAGAGGCAGAGGAGGTCTAAGAGAGAGATGGAGGAAGATTGTGAGTTTGAGTCAGTTAAAAATGGCGGGTAAAAAGGGAGAAGGTTTGTTAAAGAAGAGTGGTAGGAAATGTAAGCAAAGTGAGCTGAAGACAGGAGTAGAAATGGAAGTGTATGAGGGTGATGTATCGGAGGGGGAAGGTGTGGTGAAGTACTTGGAGCCCGAGGATTGCACAGCGGGTCAGGATAAAGATGAGTCTGTGACAATAGGAGTGAAGTTTGTGGAAAAAGTAGACCCTTGCCTTTTGGCTGATCCAATTGTGGTTTCAAGATGGGTGAAAAAAGCGTTGGGTAAAGGGGAATCGGTGAGGGTAACCAGAAGTGGTCAAGTGATAATTGTTTGTGTTTCTGTTGGGCAGAGGGAGAAGGCGCTCAGAGTTAAACAAATGGGGGAAAGAATTGTGAATTGTTTCACTCTTAAGAAAAGGGCGCCATTGAGAGGAGTGATTACTGGAGTAGCAGTGAATGTAAAAGTTGTGTGTAGGAGGGAGATTCCAAGGTGTGAGAAGTGTGCAGAAGGGCATGAGACAAAGGAGTGTGAAGCAGTGGGGAAAGTGGTGGTCTGTGCTAATTATAGGGGTGGCCATGGGGCTGGGGATTAGACATGTCCAGTGCGAGAGAAGCAGGTTGAGGTTTCCAGGGTATGAGTAGAGAAGAAGTTGTCATATGCGGAGGCAGTGAAGAAAGTAGAGGAAGATGGGTCAAGGGGGAGGGATCCTGAGAGGAGTGGTGTGAGTAGTAGAGATGTACCAGTACAGAGGGATGAACCAAAAAGTGATATATGGTTCAGCAAGATTGGATTTATTAATTGTACTGCAGGTATGGAACGCAAATTGAGGTGGTGGTGGCAGCTGCAGAGAGATATTTGGGTGTGCGAGACTTGACAGCAGAAGCGTTACAGGGAGTGTTAAGTGGTGATGTCCCATCAATTCAGGTTGACGGCATGAGGTAGGAGTGAGTGTATTTAAACAGTGGAGAAGGGTGGGGTTATTTATTAATTGTAGTGTTGAAGTTGTGGAGTGTAGTGTTAGATGGTAGGATATTTATTTGCTTTGTTTTATTTAATTTTTCAAGGAAAGATAAGGGAGTTGAACTCCAGTCTAGTAGGTGGCGGTAATGCAACTAATTGGATGCCAACCGCCGTTAAACCTCATTGAAGAAGAAGAAGAAGGAAAATGGCGACGGTAGGCTTTTGGAACTAAAGAACACTTTAATTGTTTGTATTTATCACCACCAAATGTTTTGAAATACCGACTATACACTAGTGGCACACTTTTATTCAAAAGATAGATGGAGAACCAATTCAATGGCCTGGATTTTGAATCATGGAGAGCAATTCAAGTTGTCGACGTAAAAACTTGTTGGAGATCTACCTCGTTTTTCATTTCTTCCAACGCATTTGACTTTTTTTTTATTGTTTTTAGTTTACTCTTCTGTTGCATTTGTTATTTTCCCCTTGCAATGGAGTATTTTTTTCACAAATATATTTTTGACTAGTTACATTCGTTTTGTTACTGAAGTCAATTAAGGCAATTCCATTTGTCCTTGAGCAATACCCCCACCCATGTTACCGCGCAGAAAGAAAAGCTTTACAGGGATTGGTTAGTGGGCTTGTCACGTCTACTTTATCTTCAACGCCAATCCATTCATTTTAATTGTTGTTGAAATCCATTCATTTTCATTGGTGTTGGATGCCAACTGTCAAATTCTTGGGGGGGATATTTTCTGGGAAAAACCCTTCTCTACTACAGATTTGTTTTTTACTCCGACTCAGCTTGTTTACTCAAGTAACATTACAGCTTTTCTTCTTGTGTTACATGTTATCAGACTATTGTCATAGCTAATGTAAACTTTGATAACTTACAATTGTTTGTCTTAAATTTTTGCTCAAACAGCATCGTTAACACATTTAGCTAGCAAAGTAAACTATGAAATACATGCTAATTTAGCTAGCTGGCGTTTTTCACTGCATTATTTTTAGGACAATAACATTAATGCAAGTTGTCTAGCTAGCCTCGTTAACTTAGGCAACGTTGGCATGTTTACTAAGTTTGCTAAATTATGTCAGTGCTCTTATGTCCTTTCTAGCCGAGTTACTTAGCTAGCTAGTTTGCTAACGTTAGTGTGGTGGTATGTTAGCTTGCTAGCTAGCAGCATGTGTTAAGTTGGCTAGCTTACTATTAGCTTGTGTACTTGCTAGTTGAGTTAATTAGCTAGTTAACAACATTAACTTGGCTGTTGCGAAATATGTCGGTGCTGGTAACTTTATGTTATAGGGCTTTCACTCACTGCTCTAGAATGTAATGAAAGTGGCACAGGTTGCTACCATGCTAAGGACCTTTGCTGCTACTGGGCAGTCAGGTAAGAACACGTTCCACGTCTCTTTTTGGTGTAGCCTTAAACATCATGGTCTGTAACTGTTTTTAGGAGAGTGACAGTGATTAACCGCTAATTTTCTCTCCCTATAGGTCCGGATAACACACTTTTGCTACGTCGTATGTGAACAGTGGATGACTGAACGCTTGAGATGGATAACAAGATGAATACCTTGTTAGCCTATCAACATGCAAAGACCTGGAAATGCTGGAGACTAGGCTGAGCCAGGACACCAACCTCCAGGAGAGACTTGTAAGTGTGCTCAGAATATACAGTACCAGTCAAAAGTTTGGACACACCTACTCATTCAAGGGTTTTTCTTTATTTTTAAAATGTTCTACATTGTAGAATAATAGTGAAGACATCAAAACTATGAAATAACACATATGGAATCGTGTAGTACCCAAAAAAGTGTTAAACAAATCAAAATATATTTTATATTTGAGATTCTTCAAATAGCCAAATGACAGCTTTGCACACTCTTGGCATTCTCTCAACCAGCTTCTCCTGGAATGCTTTTCCAACAGTCTTGAAGTAGTTCCCACATATGCTGAGCACTTGTTGGCTGATTTTCCTTCACTCTGCGGTCCGGCTCATCCCAAACCATCTCAATTGGGTTGAGGTCGGGGGATTGTGGAGGCCAGGTCATCTGATGCAGCACTCCATCACTCTCCTTCTTGGTAAAATAGCCCTCACACAGCCTGGAGGTGTGTTGGGTCACTGTCCTGTTGAAAACCAAATGATAGTCCCACTAAGCCCAAACCAGATGTGATGGCGTATCGCTGCAGAATGCTGTGGTAGCCATGCTGGTTAAGTGTGCCTTGAATTCTAAATAAATCACAGACAGTGTCACCAGCAAAGCACCCCCACACCATAACACCCCCTCCTCCATGCTTTACGGTGGGAAATACACATGCAGAGATAATCCGTTCACCCACACCGTGTCTCACAAAGACACGGCTGTTGGAACCACTCCTTTAATGTGTAGGTCTCTCACTCTAGCTGAATCCATCGTTCCAGTCCATGACCTTGTTGTATTCGTTGATCTTGTGTTTGATGTGGGACAGTTTGTTCTTCAGGTACTCACAACGCTCCCTCTTCTCCAGGAATGTGGGGTCCTGACAACAGGAACGGGAGAACAAGAGAATGAGTGACATTCTTACTTTTGTGGACTGTCTCCAACTCTCCATTTCACTGTCTGCCACACACCAACACACGCACAAACACCTTCCTAAGACATCAGTGGAAAAAGTCCCATATCATGTTTTGCAGTTTCATGAGGTAAACGCTGCAAATTTCCTAGTCTGTGGTGTGTGTGTGTAGACGGGACAGAGATTTTGCTTAAAACAAACAGGAAGTCAGAGGAATGAGTGGAGAGAAGAAGAGCTTTGACCTACTATCAGTCTGTCACACATCATTGGTTTGGCTGAAAGGGAAACTAACACACTATGTGAAACTCCCATTCTACACAAACAGGTTTTACTGTACAACTTCTAAAGGGGATCTTCCACAAACATATTCTGGAACAAAACCTATTTTAACAGATCATTATTGAGGCTCTGGAGGTGTAGTGTGTCCCCTGCCTATACACATTTCTCAAACCCAGCAGATTTAAAAACACTTACCGCTTTCTTCCTCTGGTACTCCAGTACTAGGGTATTCATGCGTTCCTTCTCCTGAAAAATAGAAAACATATCTTAACTTTGAACGAGTGATTGGTAAAAAAGCGCTATGATGGGCATTAGGCTATGTTATGGTAGCTTTGTGTTTGTTAATGTGATCCGTGTGTGTGTGAATTTGAAATGGGTGTGGGTGTGTGCATGTGACAGGCTACTGTGTGTGTGGTGCGCGTGAGTAGTCTACGTGTGACATGCTTGTGTGTGTGTCTCGCTCTCTGTCTCAGTACCAGTTGGCTGGAGGGCCGAGGAGGCAGGTTCCTCATCAGTTCGTCCATCTCGTCGAACCTCTTGGCCATGGCCTGGACCTCAGCATGCAGCTCCTTGTACTCAGAATACTGGTCTTTGAACACAGCCTTGTACTGGTCCCTCGCCTCCTCCGTACGGATGGTCGGGTACTTCCTGTTGACACAGGAAATAGGAAGTAAAGGTCGTCAACAACCACGGGTGCATCTCAAGAGTCTCAAATGGCTTCCTTGTCCATTATATACTCATCTGCATATTTACGTGGTAGGGATGCAGTGTAGGCCTTTATATGTAGAAACTAATTTCTACCTCCTGGGCAACCAGGTGTGTAGACTCTCTTGCCAAACCCATCAGTACCATTAACTGATCAATTAAGTGGCAGAGAGAGAGAGAAAAACAGAAGGACTGTGGGCTGGAGTTCTGCACCGTATAACCATAGATAGATAATATTTTAGTGAGAAGCAGACGGTTGCATTCAGCTACCCTTTAGTACTAAAGGTCCATACATGTATTTATGCAGGGACGTTCCATTGAGACCAAAGTATATTTTTCCAAAGGAGCCCTTCACAAAAATGCAGCAAATACAAAGTATGTCATAAGGAACCAGAGATACAAATGACAACAAACAAATGCAGGAGCATGATATATAAAAAAATTCTAATTATAAAAAAACATGTACAACAGTCAGAGAACAGGTCAAATAACGTTAGATGTGTGGTTAGTACTCACGCCACATAGTCTGCGATGACCACAGGTTTGGGGATGTGTCCTGCAGGGATGTGTCCTCTGAGGATCTCTGGCTCCATCATCAGAGGGACGGCTGGAGAGACAACGTGGCTGTCCAACACTTCTGGGATCGTCTGGAGGGTGGGGAGAGGGGTCTGCTTTGAGGCCCTTGAGCCGCCCAGCTGTGGAAGGATGGGGAAGGGAGGTATGGTTACTGTGTTGTCAGCAGAGTTGGGGTCCATTCCATTAAAATTCAGAAAGTAAACCAAATCATTCCAATTCTCCTTATTGAAAAGCATCAAAGAGAGTTGGAATTTCAGAGTACTTCCTGAGTTGACTGGAAATGGAATTGACCCTAACCTTGGTTTTCATTATGCATGATCAGTTTAATGGAATGAAGAGTGACATTTCCCCTTGGGGATTATAACGTTTTCTACTACTGTACTAAGGGACTTCACCTCAGATATTGGCAGGGAAGATCCAATGGTTGTCATCTGAGAACAAAGAAGACAAAGGGGAAAGGATGAGGCAAAGGATTAGTCATATAACACAATAATTGCAGCCCAAAAAAAGAATTGTGTGTGTCCCATCCCGACCTCACCTCCTGCGCCAGCCCCTCCCTCCTCAGCCTCGCCGATTCATGCCGCCACAGCTTCAGACACACACCGGTGCCCACAAAATAGACCAACATGTTAACAAACAGGAAGATAATGGCTGCGGTCTGGCCGGCTTCTGTGCGGCAAAACGCCCCATTAACTCCATTATTGAAGACGGGGTAGTAACATAGCCCTCCTCTGGTCGTGTCCCAGACGTAGACTGACCCTGCTACCATGTAGAGCACACCCAAGGCCAGGTTAATCACACACTCAGTCAGGGGCCACCAGGACGAGTCTAGGAGGATGGTACGGTAGTACATGGTCATCCCCAGGACTAGCATAATGACTGTCACTATCCAGGCCAGCCCGGCTACCACTAGAACGAAGGGGGTCTTAGGTCCAGTGTAGCTAACCGATCCACTGCCCCCGAAGGCCGCCGCGCCACCCCCTAAACCCCCGAACATCTGTGGCTGGGAGTAGCCGAACATGTTGAACCACTCGTTGTCCTTGTGCACATAGGCGCACGAGCAGGCAAAGACGGCCGCGCCCAGTAAGAGCTCCACACAGCCCAGGATGCGCAGTAGCCCCGCCCAGGACTTCATATAGGCATAGCGCTGGTGGTATTCCTCCACCCGCTCACTGTAGGTCATGACCGAGCGGAAGGTGCGACCCGAGACAGACTCGATGGCTTCGGCTCCTAGCAACATGGCGTCACGTTCTTTTCTGGAGTTGTAGCTGCCACCAGATCCTCCGTACGGGTCCAGGTAAGAGCCGGGGAGGGAGGGAGAGGGGGGAGGGGAGTGGGGAGGGGAGCAGGGGACACCTCTAGTGGTTCCCGGTTTGAGGTCGTCTTTTTCTGTCACAGGCGGGGAGGGGGGTGGGGGTAAGGAGAAGGGCTTGCTGCTACCGCGGAATAAATTATTGACTGAGTCAGGAATTAATCGGTGGATGGGTTTGATGTCCATGGCCGCGCTGTCGTCGTCCAGGCACTTTGAGGCGCCATCGCTAGGGGGGTAGAAGTCAGGGCCCACGGGAGGCTGGTCCGGGAGGGGAGGGGGGGGCAGAGGGTTCGAGCTCACAGCCAGGTCTGCCCCCCTGAGGCCCCCAAGGGCTCGTGGAGGATGAGGGAGGCCCTGGTCCCTCCATAAGGAGCCCACAGGGACCTGGTCGTAGTGAGGTTCCGCATCCCTGACCAGGTCGAAGCGGCCGGAGGAGCCCCCTCCAGCAGACATGGGGATTCACTGGTCTTTGTCCTAGTACAGACACAGACAGACAGACAGACAGACAGACAGACAGACAGAGAGAGAGAGAGGCTGTTATTAGAACATGCTGTTACAAATATATTACCAAAATATGAGCCATTAGGTTCACCTCATCAGCACTAGCAGTATTGAATGTGATACCCCATTTCAATTTTTAAGCCAGGCATGTAGGCCTACAGCAATCTAACACAAATGACAGTTGGTCCCTTTTCTTTGAGATAGGAACTTTTTCTTGATGACAGTAGTAGCAATAGCAGTAGTAGTAGCAGCAGCAGCATGCAAACTACCTTCAATTAGGGGCTGCTTGAGATTCCTGGGTGTTAAACGTAGAAACCATGGCAAGAGAACAATAGGCCTACCAGATACCCTGTTACCACACAGATAACACATACCGTTACCACACAGATAACGATATAAAGATAACGATAAAGAACCTACACGTCTCTAATTCACCCAAACCTCTTGTGGAATTGAGATTCACTGATTTATTATAGTTTCTGATCCATATACTCAGAGTCGATATGCACGTATTAAGGAATTCCCACGACCACGCCCACAAATTGGGGAAAACAAACATTCTTTCCCATTCATCCCCATTGTAAAAGAGCCAACTTCTTTGTCGATCTTTTGTTATACAGAAATAACAAAACATGCCGAAAAGTTGTGTTGTTCAATGTACATGTACCAGGTCAAAAATCCCGACCTACGGATCGCAATGCTTCCACGTAGGGAAATAGAGCCTGTGAGAAGAGCCCTGTGGCTTCAAGCTATTCAGCGTGGGAGAGTGGGAAATGTGGGGACCCGGTGTCTAAATAGGCTACACGTAGCTATGTGTGTGGAAAACATTTCATCACAGGTAAGACATTTAACTTGTTTACTATAGTCCATTTGTAACTCCACTCACCACTTGTAGCTGTATAGTCTATTTGTTTGTGTTGGTCTAGGCTAGCGTAACGTTCCGGTCGGTAGCTAGCTAGCAGCCACGTGAAAAGGGGCATGAAAAGGGGCTTGAGGGAAGTCCTACAATATTACATGTTTTTGGTGAGTAGTGAGAATAGTCTGGAGCAGGCAAAGTTTAAAAGGAATCTTTAGACATGTTGTACTCGTAAATGTAGTTTTGTAATTGACTAAAACAAGCAGACAATAAGGAAATTGAGTTTAAAAAGGGTAACGTTTTTGCTGTGAGCCAATGGGGTAACCTAGGTAAGCACAGGTTGTTATTCCTACCGACTGGGACTATGAGCCTGATTGTACCAGGTTGCTGTTCAGCATTGACAATTGTTAGTGAGTGGATTATCCTGGTGGTTAAATCAATTAAATTAAACTTTCCTCCCAAACCTCATGTTCTGTATAAAATAGAATCATTTTATTTTACAAACAGTGCCTGATGTGGGAAAGATCTAGAAGTTTAGTGTTCTGTAAAAAGGTTATCTGACATTATCTTCCTTTACCAAATGACCATAACATCTTTACAACATTTTGGCAAGAGACAACAGTAATTTTGCAGGAATAATCATTTTAACAAAACAACAAAAGAGTGGTGGAAATATAATACCTCTTTCACACGTGGTCACTGGGCCAGACTTACATGGTCTTGCTGTTCAGCTTGAACATGTTTGGATATCTTCTCTCACTGTCACTCACCTGGAATGAGGACAAACGGGTGACAGTCAGTTACAGTGACCTAACAGAAGAAGAATGTGTTCTAAATATATCTGCATAGCCTACCCTATATACTGTACACCATTTCATGGCTGTAGAGATTTCCAGGTTTGCAGATAAAGCACAAAGGATAGGCTAAGTGTTCAGACCTATCTTTAGGAGACAGGTTAGGTGTTTTGGTCTTTGATAATATTTTTTTCTTAACCTGATTTATTTCTTATCTGGTTATCAACTCTTGAGTACACTAAATCAAAATGCATGTCTTTTCGTCTGATTTGTTAAAAATGTTCCAAATAATTCTGGGATGCAGTCCACCATATGGCCACTTTGGACGAGAGGAGGTAGGCTACGTTCGGGAACATTTGGGATAAAGACACACACCATTTCCATCCTGATAATCTATCTCCTGATCAATAACAGATATTGGCCCAACCTGTCTATCAAAATGAAACAATTTAACTTTTACGGATTGATCGTTGTTTCTGAGCCTGATTGTACCAGGTTGCAGTTTAACATCCCTAAAAGTAGGCTATCTGCATCAGATGTATCATATTACACACATCCGCAGAAGCACATTTATTGAAACATCTGGATCTATTCCTAAATGTGACAATTCAGTTGATGTTTTATTACAAAATGTTGCTTACCTGCTGTTGATTTAATCCACCTGTTTTCTTTCTGCCAATTACCTTATGACCAACTTCCCTCTCCCTGTGTATGATATAGTCGTCTGACAGAAACCCACCTGGGCGGTCGAACTAGACTGGTGAGATGGGTAGGCCTGGCGCTTTCTCAGAACTGGGATCGAAACCGGTGATATCCGACACCCCACTGGTCCTTGGACTTCTAATTGCTACTTTCTACCGTTACTCTAATTTACATTTCACTCATAAAATGTAGACTAGACTTGCTCCTCCAACTGGCTATTTCAGTTTATACAGTTTAGGCAGAGCATCAACATCAGGAATAGAAGCCATTTGCCACACATACAACCTATGCACAAAATGAAATGCCCTTTTATATTATTATACTTTTTGAAAATAATGTGGAATTATATTTATCTCTGATCAGTGTCAGTATTGTGGACGAGTCTGCGTTATAAGACAATTAAAGGGGCAGTGCAGTCAAAAACGTGATTTTCCTGTGTTTTATATATTTTACCACACTATGAGGTTGGAATTGTACTGTGAAACTGTGAAAATTAAATGCGCTTTTAAGAGTAGCTTGTTTGGCTGGGTGGGGGTTTTGGACTGCCTATATAAGTTCATAGACCAATAACAAAGAGAGTTTACCCTCTCTGCCAATAACAGCTTGTTTTCAGGTTACACATCCTTCCCATTAAGCGCCTCCAATTAGGCCCCTCTCTCAGACCACTCCGACAGTCCTAGCGATGTTCTTGCTTGAGAAAGCTTTTCTCTATGAAGTTTCTTTTGTTTCTTTTTGACCATTTTAATTTAAAACAATCACAGTAAGGTACTTAATTGTTACCCAGCAATGATTTTATATTGAGATGAAAACAGCTGCATTGGACCTTTAACTCATGCAACTCATGCTACTTTTATTTTACTGCTGCTCTTTAATTATTTGTTATTTTAATTTTTTGGTTATCTATTTTTTACTTTACACTTACTTTTCTTAAAACAGCATTGTTGGTTAGGGCTTGTAAGCATTTCACTGTAAGGTCTACACCTGTTGTATTCAGCGCATGTGACAAATAACAATTGATTTGAAGTCAATCTGGATCATAGACCATACACAGCCAGTGGAGGTCAGTATGGTATCATCGATTAAAGCTGAAGGCTGCAAGTAAACTTCAGTTGATAGGCCTACAGCATGACAAATGGATGGAAAGTAGCATAGGCCTATGGATCTTCAGACAACCTAATAATCACCAGTTGATCGTAAATACATTTATCTTCTTTATTATGTGGTTCCACCATCATTCCTTGTACAGTATAAAGCTTTAGCCAAAACTACCACTGTCTACTGTTACAACCTGTGAGTATTCCATGGAAATACTTTAGCTGTATGAGGCCAAACATGACTATGTGTCTCACTATCAATGTTTACAATAAATTATGGATGTAAAAGAAGATCATACATATCTAGAAATAACATTTTAAACAAAAACACATTTAACAAAAGACAATAGATGAAGGGGGTGTGGGCATACATCAATATTTTGTGTTGTTGATGTAGATAAACAATTGGAATGCTATAAATGCAAAAGAGCTGAAAAGTGCCAAAAGAGATTTGATTTAAACTATAGTTAAACAATCTATGCCACAAGAAAATGTAACATGCATCTAATTAATAGACATTCCATTTTCCCATCCTTGAACTTCTCTAAAATGACAAAACACTTCCCTTAGAGCAGGGTTTCCCAAACTCCGTCCTGGATTTTGATATTCCAGCAGGATATGGCAATTCCTGCAGGACCAAGTACAATGGCAATTTCAAGTTAACTTTGGATTTGAGATACAGTATGTTGTGACAACAGAGAAAATACACTTTTGAAATATAGTGCAATATCAGACATTTCAACTCAGCAGATGGGAAATGTCCACATGCAATAAATATAGTGTATGCTATTTTTATTTGATGGATACCAACACAAATAATAATGATTTCAGTAGGCCCACAGTTCAGTCAATGTTATAATGTAATAATGCATTTATATATCATACTGCCAGTTTAAGAAACACCTTAATTCATACATACTCTGAATAAATAAATACAATGTAAAAAAAAGTTGTATACAGTTAAGTTAAGCAGTTCAATCCTTTCTCAGTCTACCTCCCATTTGTTAGGCTGTAAACAGATGTAGTTCCCTTGTACACCTGGGATGTCTTTCAGGTAAACACAGGTGGTAAGGATGTCTGTGTATTTGATTAATTTAACCTCATTTGAAATGCCAACCTCTTTAAGAATCCCAGAGGCAGTGCCTCCTGTCTCTAGGTTGGTTATTGTGCATCTTGTTGTCATTTTACATTACATTTACATTTACGTCATTTAGCAGACGCTCTTATCCAGAGCGACTTACAGGAGCAATTAGGGTTAAGTGCCTTGCTTAAGGGCACATCGACAGATTTTTCACCTAGTCGGCTCGGGGATTAGAACCAGCGACCTTTCGGTTACTGTCACTGGGTCTATAAAAGCGAAGCCCACTTCACTGCCAACGTCAACAAAAGACCTGACCGTCCCCACTGATCCATGTTGGGTGACCACTACATGGTTTACTCGTTTCGATAAGGTACTTCCTGTTTTGGAATGAATGCCATTCCCATTAATGATCGCCCTATAGTGAAATTGACATGGTTCTTTGTAAGTAACGTCTGACTCTCCAAGGAGAAAAGCCTCCCTTGATGTAGGGTTCCGTGCAACAGGATACCCTAGTAAAAATACACTCCTTTTCTCCACATTTGTTGGCAAGTTTGTAGCCCCTTAACATTTCTTCAACAAACCTTTTGCTAGCTTGGTTTGATTCTGTGCTGAATGTAATAGTGAGTAGTCTCGGGATGAATTGAGTGTGGTGGTCTTGTCACATTTACAGGTGGTTTTATGGCACGCAATCTTTTATTTATGTGCTCTATTTCTCTTCCAATGTATCAGGACTCAGGGTGATATTTGGACTCAAACCATAGTGTAGTCATTTGCCGACATATGCAAAGTAAGATGCCGTGCATGTAATCAAAAGCAAACCCTGCAATCATGTTGAAAACAGTAAGGAACATTAAAGGAGATGGGCCCTTAACAACATGTATGATGTTCCCTGATTTACCACCAAGGCAACCTCTCTGTGGTCTTTAGTGTGTGTGTGTGGCTCTGGCTCACTCTCAAGCGGATACTCTCTAGTGAACCCATTACCCTTTTCTACCACTTCTCCTTTGTGATAGCACCAGTTGCACCCATGTTCACCATTGAACTGTTTGATATTCTGTACTTCGCAGTGAGCAGGGGAATCACAAATACATAGTAAACTGTACACACATACATTTGTGGGTGTCCCTCTCAACTGGAATGTCAAGCCCTCACCCTCAAGTGAAACACACTCATCCACAAAGGGCTGAAGGAAATAATTCATTTCTGGGCTCTTTGGCCCAAACCACAGCCCCACAAGAATGATATGCTTCGCTCTTATGTTCTGGGGAAGTTCATTAACTGTAACTTGTGGGGGCCAGATGTGAAAGGGAGAGGACTTGAATATTGGAACGCCATCCACATTACATGAGAGTGAAAGGTTAATTAAATCACTGTCATTAAGGGCATCTATTGACTTGTATAGTGCACCATCATAAATGTCATCTATACTATCTGGGCTGCACTTGGACCTAAAATACTTATATTCTATTGCTTTGCAGAATTTAGGGTCTGATAACTTTTGCTCTAGTTGTTTTATGACTGACAATTTCATGAGCACTGATCCACTTTTGACAAGAGATGTCATATCCCCAGGGAGGCAACCACATGATGTGCAATGATCTGGCACTTCACTGCCAAATAAATACTGGCATGTTGGACAAATATACTGCATTTCAAAAGTGTAATTACAGTCAAAATTCTTCATAAACCTGTACAGTCGTGGTCAAAAGTTTTGAGAATGACACAAGTATTGGTCTTCACAAAGTTTGCTGCTTCAGTGTTTTTAGATACATTTTAGTCATTTAGCAGACACTCTTATCCAGAGCGACTCAGTTAGTGAGTGCATACATTTTCATACTGGCCCCCCGTAGGAAACGAACCCACAACCCTGGCGTTGCACATCCATGCTCTACCAACTGAGCTACAGGGGACTATGTTGTGATCACACCTGCATAAAGTAGCCCAAACTGGCCCGATTCCAAACCAACCCCTACGCCCTTGTTGACAATCAGCCTATCTAAACCTTTCTGATCCGGGAGGTGTAGTCAACAAACAAGGACTTAGTACTCCAATGAATTCTAAGGGACCGGTTTAAATCTGAAATAAGGCCCACAACCTGACTGTGGAAGATTCAAATGTCACAAGAAAAAGAACAGTAAGACCCGTCCATATACAGAACCGGTTCAGTTCAGAAGGCCTTTTTCTCCAGCCGGTCCAGTATGGCCTGGATCCTCTGCACAGCTTCCTTTCGGGCCTGCCTTACCACTTCCTGTCCCTGAGTCTCCACTGAATCCAGCACCAGTAGCTCCTTGGCCAGCAGTTCCTCTAGGTACCTGTAACTCTTGTCTGATTTTTTACCCACAAACTCGTCCACATCCTCATGGAGCAAAAGCACCCGGGCAATGACCTGCTGGACTTTGGCCAGGCTAGGGTTGTCGCTCAGGCACTGAGGCCCGATCGGTCCCTGGGGTTGGGCTGGAGCTGGGACTGGGGGTGGAGGCTCACCCTGGGAAGGCTTTGGCTCCTGCGCCCCCCCCCGCCCTGGTTTATTGTACATCTGGGGAGGTGAGCTGAAGTCAACAGGCTTGCCATTAGTGGGGTTAGGGGAGTGGGCCGGTCTGGGTTTGGGTCCCACCTGTGGGTCACGCTGGTGCTGATGGGGTCCTGGGTAGTGCTGGTCCTTGGCTTCATAGGGGGGTGGTGCTCCAGTGCCAGTCCCTGGCCAGGCTGGGGGTTGTTGGGGGCAGACAGGGGTCCCATAGTGGCTGTGTGGAGGTTGGGTGCCTGGCCACCACTGCGAGCCTGGCTGCCCCCCATACCCACCCGAGTGGGCCCAAGCCTCAGCCTGTGGCCTATGGTGAATGGCTTGTCCAGTGGGGTATGGGGGCAACGCAGGACCACCTTCCCCATAGTGCGGGTAAGACCCAGGAAGATAGCTAGAGGCCCCTTGACAGTGTGGTCCAGGATAGTGGTGGTGCGGATGTTGGTGCTGGGCGTGTGGTTGTCCTGACCCCCCTGTGCTCTGCTCTGGTCCTGGGCAGCCCTGGCTAGGGTACTGGCCTGGGGCCTGCCTGGGAGACATCTGGTCTGCACAGTAAAATGGATTGGATGGGTGGAAAGAACTTGCCGGATACTGGCCTGGACCAGGGTTATAGACACCGTGGCCATTTGGATATGCTTGCATTGCCTGTGGGTTGTAAGGTGGCTGCATGTCAGATCCTGAAGGATAGGCATTTGCATAGTGCCCTGCTGTGGAATGTGACTGGGGGTACCAGTAGTTTGAGGAATAACCAGGGTATTGGGAAGCGTCCATAGCTTTACTCCAGTTCACGTTATTATTTTCTGAGTTGTAATTTGAAGGCCCAGAAGTTAATTGACAGCATGCCAGGGCGGATTGCAGTGGTCTTGAATATGAAGGGTCAACACTACAAATATTGACTCTTTGCATAATTGTCAGATGTTACTATGGTTTACTGAAGTATAATTACAAGCATTCCATAAGTGTCAAAGGCTTTTATTGACAATTACATTACGTTTATGCAAAGAGTCAATATTTGTAGTGTTGACCCTTCGTATTCAAGACCTCTGCAATCCACCCTGGCATGCTGTCAATTAACTTCTGGGCCACATCCTGACTGATTGTCACGACTTCCGCCGAAGTTGGTGCCTCTCCTTGTTTGGGCGGCGTTCGGCGGTCGTCGTCACCGGCTTTCTAGCTGCCACCGATCTACGTTTCTTTTTCCATTTGTTTTGTCTTGATTGTACACACCTGGTTCCCATTACATTATATTATTTCCCTATTTAACCCTCTGGTTCCCACATGGTTTTGTGCGTGTTTGTTCTTTGTTTTGTGTCTAAGACTTATGTGAGCTGGTGTGTTTTCCCTGCATGGAAATTAGTGTTGTTTATTTTTCGAGTAAAGTACGTCATTTACTCAGTTCTGTGTCCTGCGCCTGACTCCGTCCTACCGCTGCACATTGACACTTGACACTGATGATAGCCCATTCTTGCATAATCAATGCTTGGAGTTTGTCAGAATTTGTGGTGTTTTATTTGTCCACCCGCCTCTTGAGGATTGACCACAAGTTCTCAATGGGACTAAGGTCTGGGGAGTTTCCTGGCCATGGACCCAAAATATCGATGTTTTGTTCCCCGAGCCACTTAGTTATCACTTTTGCCTTATGGCAAGGTGCTCCATCATGCTGGAAAAGGCATTGTTTGTCACCAAACTGTTCTTGGATGGTTGGGAGAAGTTGCTCTCGGAGGATGTGTTGGTACCATTCTTTATTCATGGCTGTGTTCTTAGGCAAAAATGTGAGTGAGCCCACTCCCTTGGCTGAGAAGCAACCCCACACATGAATGGTCTCAGGATGCTTTACTGTTGGCATGACACAGGACTGATGGTAGCGCTCACCTTGTCTTCTCCGGACAAGCTTTTTTCCAGATGCCCCAAACAATCGGAAAGGGGATTCATCTGAGAAAATGACTTTACCCCAGTCCTCAGCAGTCCAAACCCTGTACCTTTTGCAGAATATCAGTCTGTCCCTGATGTTTTTCCTGGAGAGAAGTGGCTTCCTCGCTGCCCTTCTTGACACCAGGCCATCCTCCAAAAGTCTTCGCCTCACTGTGCGTGCAGATGCACTCACACCTGCCTGCTGCCATTCCTGAGAAAGCTCTGCACTGGTGGTGCCCCGATCCCGCAGCTGAATCAACTTTAGGAGACGGTCCTGGCGCTTGCTGGACTTTCTTGGGCACCCTGAAGCCTCCTTCACAACAATTGAACCTCTCTCCTTGAAGTTCTTGATGATCCGATAAATGGTTGATTTAGCAGCAATCTTACTAGCAGCAATATCCTTGCCTGTGAAGCCCTTTTTGTGCAAAGCAATGATGACGGCACGTGTTTCCTTGCAGGTGACCATGGTTAACAGAGGAAGAACAATGATTTCAAGCACCACCCTCCTTTTAAAGCTTCCAGTCTGTTATTCTAACTCAATCAGCATGACAGAGTGATCTCCAACCTTGTCCTCGTCAACACTCTCACCTGTGTTAACGAGATAATCACTGACATGATGTCAGCTGGTCCTTTTGTGGCAGGGCTGAAATGCAGTGGAAATGTTTTTTTTGGGATTAAGTTCATTTTCATGGCAAAGAGGGACTTTGCAATGAATTGCAATTCATCTGATCATTCTTCACAACATTCTGGAGTATATGCACATTGCCATCATAAAAACTGAGGCAGCAGACTTTGTGAAAATTAATAATTGTGTAATTCTCAAAACTTTTGACCACGACTGTAGAGACGTTTGGGAACGTTGTTTGTCCCCTCTGGAAAATGGAAATGTATAATGTCCAATAAATCTCTGAGAGCTATCTTGGTGGTTGTGTGTCTTAGAGTCTAGCAGAGTATTGAGAGCAGAGACTCATCTTCAGTAATTTTTGCATTTGGATAGATTTAGCCTTTCCTCCCCCCTCCTTGTCCTCCGACTTGATTGATGACGTCCCTGCCTTGATGAATAATGTTGTTGGCTTGCACCTCTCAGTCATCAACCTGTACTTTGGTATTGTTCCCATATATTGAGCCTACCCTTTAGTCTTGTGGTAAGAGTTCTGTTTTGAAGTCAGAAGGTTGGGTGTTCGATCCTGGCCAAGACATACCAAGTTTTTAGAAAATGTGACTGTATGAGTCTTTGTTAGGCACTCAGCATTAAATATATTGCACAGAGGATATTTTAAACACCATCCCCAAATATCTGACCTGTTGAGGAACTACATTCCCATTTTACCTAAAAACCTGCCAACTTCTAGGATGGCTGTGGTCCTCTGTAGCTCAGCTGGTAGAGCATGGCGCTTGTAACGCCAGGGTAGTGGGTTCGATCCCCGGGACCACACAAACATTTATGCACGCATGACTGTAAGTCGCTTTGGATAAAAGCGTCTGCTAAATGGCATATTATGGCTAAGTGATCATTGCAGTTACTTTTCGCCACAAAGGTTGAGAGTTCAAGTCCCTTCTGTGACCAATTCCCAACTGTTTAATGGTGTCAGTCTACCTTCTAAGTTCATGCAATTTCAATTGTTATGTTGTTTTACCTGAATGGACGGATGCTGGCGGTCTGGAGTCACGCGGCGATCGACGTCGCTCTTGGGCGTGCTGTCCTGTGGGGAAGAGCCATGCATGTCAGGTGATTGTTGCAACTGTCAGTAATGTTTCAGAAAGGAGTGAGTAGCACCGCTATGCTGTTTTACCTGAGTGGAATACCTACTTGTAGCCATGGCTTATAAGCCGTTTTCCTCTTCCAATCTAAGGAGGGTAGATGATGATTAAGGATACAGCACAGATAAAATACAACCAATCGTCATTATCAGTAGACAGTTTTGGTGTAGACAGATTTAGGTGAATATAGGTACATTCCATTTGTTATGTCTGAAAATCATACAGTAGCTACCTTTCTTGTTGTTGACCCGTGGACATCTCCTTTTCGTCCGTCTTGGGACTGGCGTAGGTTCTTGGAGGTAGGCCTTCAATTCCATAACTAAGCCTATAGGCTAGATGAAATGAATGGGCATAATAGGTAAGGGGGCATTGAAAAGGAGATTAAAATAGTTACCCAAGATACCCAGAACAGTGCTTCACCTAGGATGGTAGTAGGCATGGTCAATGGCACGGTTTTAGAGGCCCTCTTGGCTGCAGAGACAACATTTTGCTGTTTTAAATCAAATTTCCTGCAATTCCACACATTTTGCCATGGGGTATTTTACAGTTTTAAAGTTGGTTTCCTGCAATTCTACACATTTTGTCATGGTGCTGAGAGAAAAACTGCAGTTTCAAAGCTAATTTACTGCAATTCTACACATTTTGGCTTATGTCGTGTTCTCATGCTATTTAAATGTTTTGTCATTTTGCAGACATTCTTATCCAGAGCAACTTAAAGTAGTGAGTGCATACATTTTTGTACTTTTTCGTACTATCTGAGTGACTCAAACATTATAACAAAATCACTGGGCCCTTATGCCGTTTTTAGAATTTCTGATTGTCCCTGACTGTCTAGTTTTTATTTAGGTTATTTTTTGTTCTCAAAGATTATCTTAATTAAAAAATATATTGCTCCATTATATTGTCAACATACTTTATACAGTGCATTCGGAAAGTATTCAGACCCCTTGACTTTTTCAACATTTTGTTACGTTACAGCCTTATTCTAAAATTGATTTAAAAAATGTTTTCCCTCATCAATCTACACACAATACACCATAATGACAAAGCAAAAACAGGTTTTTAGAAATTTTTGCAAATGTATAGAACATTTAAAACTGAAATATTACATTTACATAAATATTCAGACCCTTTACTCAGTACTTTGTTGAAGCACCTTTGGCAGCGATTACAGCCTCGAGTCTTCTTGGGTATGACGCTCCAAGCTTGGCACACCTGTATTTGGGGAGTTTCTCCCATTCTTCTCTGCAGATCCTCTCAAACTCTGTCAGGTTGGATGGGGAGCATCGCTGCACAGCTATTTTCAGGTCTCTCCAGAGATGTTCGATCGGGTTCAAATCCGGGCTCTGGCTGAGCCACTCAAGGACATTGAGGCTTGTCCCGAAGCCACTCCTGCATTGTCTTGGCTGTGTGCTTAGGGTTGTTGTCCTGTTGGAAGGTGAACCTTCGCCCCAGTCTAAGGTCCTGAGCGCTCTGGAGCAGGTTTTCATCAAGGATCTCTCTGTACTTTGCTCCGTTCATCTTTCCCTCGAGCCTGACTAGTCTCCCAGTCCCTGCTGCTGAAAAACACCTCCACAGCATGATGCTGCCACCACCATGCTTCACCTTAGGGATGGTGCAAGGTTTCCTTGGCATGTGTCTTTTACTGAGGAGTGGCTTCCGTCCAGCCACTGTACCATAAAGGCCTGATTGGTGGTGTGCTGCAGAGATGGTTCTGCATCTGGAAGGTTCTCCCATCTCCACAGAGGAACTCTACAGCTCTGTCAGAGTGACCATTGGGTTCTTGTTCACCTCCCTGATCAAGGCCCTTCTACCCCAATTGATCAATTTGGCCGGTTGGCCGGCTCTAGGAAGAGGCTTGGTGGTTCCGCTGTGTTCTTGGGGACCTTCAATGCTGCAGACTTTTTTCAGTACCTTTCCCCAAATCTGTGCCTCAACACAATCCTGTCTCGGAGCTCTACAGACAATTCCTTCAACCTCAAGGCTTGGTTTTTGCTCTGACATGCACTGTCATCTGTGGGACTGCCCTTTCCTACCTGGACAAGAGGAACACCTACGTGAGAATGCTATTCATTGACTACAGCTCAACGTTCAACACCATAGTGCCCTCAAAACTCATCACTAAGCTAAGGATCCTGGGACTAAACACCTCCCTCTGCAACTGGATCCTGGACTTCCTGACGGGCCGCCCCCAGGTGGTAAGGGTACGTAACAACACATATGCCACGCTGATCCTCAACACGGGGGCCCCTCAGGGGTGCGTGCTCAGTCCCCTCCTGTACTCCCTGTTCACCCATGACTGCATGGCCAGGCACGACTCCAACACCATCATGAAGTTTGCCGACGACACAACAGTGGTAGGCCTGATCACCGACAACGATGAGACAGCCTATAGGGAGGAGGTCAGAGACCTGGCCGTGTGGTGCCAGGATAACAACCTCTCCCTCAACGTGACCAAGACAAAGGAGATGATTGTGGACTACAGGAAAAAAAAAGAGGACTGAGCATGCCCCCATTCTCATCGACGCGGCTGTAGTAGAACAAGTTGAGAGATTCAAGTTCCTTGGTGTCCACATCACCAACAAACTATCATGGTCCAAACACACCAAGACAGTCGTGAAGAGGGAGTCACGCCCCCTCAGGAGACTGAAAAGATTTGGCATAGGTCCTCAGATCGTCAAAAAGTTATACAGCTGCACCATCGAGAGCATCCTGACTGGTTGCATCACCGCCTGGTATGGCAACTGCTCGGCCTCCGACCGCAAGGCACTACAGAGGGTCGTGCGTACGGCCCAGTACATCACTGGGGCCAAGCTTCCTGCCATCCAGGACCTCTATACCAGGCGGTGTCAGGGAAGGCCCTCAAAATTGTCAAAGACTCCAGCCACCCTAGTCATAGACTGTTCTCTCTGCTACCGCACGGCAAGCGGTACTGGAGCGCCAAGTCTAGGTCCAAAAGGCTTCTCAACAGCTTCTACCCCCAAGCCATAAGACTCCTGAACAGCTAATCATGGCTACCCGTACTATTTGCATTGTCCCCCATTCCATCTATTTACGCTGCTGCTACTATGTTTATTATTTATGCATAGTCACTTTAACTCTACCCACATGTACATATTACCTCAACTACCTCAACTAGCCGGTGCCCCCGCACATTGACTCTGCACCGGTACCCCCCTGTATATAGCCTCCCTACTGTTATTTTATTTTACTTCTGCTCTTTTGTTCTCAACACTTTTTATTTGTATTTTACTTTTTTATAAAAAAATTAATGCATTGTTGGTTAAGGGCTGTAAGTAAGCATTTCACAGTAATGTCTACACCTGTTGTATTCGGCGCGTGTGGCAAATAGAATTTGATTTGATTTGAAATCCCTCCAGCCAATAATGTCTATTTTCACAGCATTCAGCTCATGGTCTGGTTACAAGATCAACTGGTCTAAATCAGCTCTACTACCTCTTAACTCAGCTATGGGAAGCGTGCAACTACAACCCATGATCCCAGTGAAGAAACAAATCACCTACTTAAGCATTACCATATCCCCCTATATTCACACTACTTGCAGGAAGAACTACTTAGAAACCTTTCAAAAGATCCAAAAATACATAAAATGGTGGTCCGCTATGGCCACTTTTTTGCATGCTAGAATCTCAATGATTAAAATGAATGTCCTCCCTCGTATAAGTGTTATGAGTTCCATGTTACTACTGCCTCCTCCTATAGACTATTGGTCTAAACTTGACTCTGTCATAAAGTTCATTTGGGGGAGAAAGATTCCACAGAGAACAAAAGCATCAGGTGGATTTGCAGTTCCAAATCTAAAATTGTATCACCTATCGTTCCAAATGAATTTCCTGAAGACCTGGTTAAACCCAGAGGCTTCTGTATCACGCCCTGACTCAGGGGACGCTTAAATGTTGAGTCAGGGTGTGTATATTCTTTGTTGTGCGTTTTCTATGTTTGTATTCTAGTATGTGTTGGCCGGTGTGTTGGCCGGTGTGGTTCCCAATCAGAGGCAGCTGTCGCTCGTTGTCTCTGATTGGGGATCATACTTAGGCAGCCTATTGGCACTAGTGGGTTGTGGGATCTTGTTCCGTGTGAGGTATGTTGTGAGTGCTACCTTGGACTTCACGTTTCGTTTCATTTGTTGTTTTGTCGTGGTGTTTATCAGTAAATAAACATGTACGTATATCACGCTACTCCTTGGTCTGTCCCGTCATTGAACGAATGTGACATTCTGTTCCTTGGCGTGCTATAGAAGAGTCAATAGTTTCACCAATTACATTTACAATATTTATTATTTTCTGGATTGACTCCTTATAAATGTGCATTATTGTTTGGACCCATTATAGCATACTCAGTAAATGTGTGGAACGCTACAGAGAAGCATATGAGATCTAATACGAGATGTGGTCCTCTGTAGCTCAGCTGGTAGAGCACGGCGCTTGTAACGCCAAGGTAGTGGGTTCGATCCCCGGGACCACCCATACACAAAAATGTATGCACGCACGACTGTAAGTCGCTTTGGATAAAAGCGTCTGCTAAATGGCATATTATTTATTATATTATTATTATAATCTTAAATGGCATTCAAACTCTCCAATTTGGCGTAATAAAGAACTCTTAGCGTGTAAGAAACCATTTATATCAAATTCTTGGTCTAAGAAGGGTATTTATACTTTCAAAGACATATTCAATTTGAATGGACTCCTCAGTTTCCAGGAAATCTGCCAGTGTTTTAATGTCCCAGGTTCATCATTTTGTCTTTACCTTCAACTCCGCCTATCCATGCGAGCCTGTGGGATCCCCTGTGTAGCAGAACTAGCAATACACCATTTGGTCAAACTTCTAACGGACAGACGCCCCTCAAAAGGAGTTGTTTCTAATATCTAAAGTCAATTAATTCTAGGAGCACAAAAACCATTAACTCTATCCACTGTATGGGAAAATGATTTTACGCTTGCTGACAGACAAATCAATTGCGAGACAGTACAGAAAAATATACAGTGGGGAGAACAAGTATTTGATACACTGCCGATTTTGCAGGTTTTCCTACTTACAAAGCATGTAGAGGTCTGTAATTTATATCATAGGTACACTTCAACTGTGAGAGACGGAATCTAAAACAAAAATCCAGAAAATCACATTGTATGATTTTTAAGTAATTCATTTGCATTTTATTGCATGACATAAGTATTTGATCACCTATCAACCAGTAAGAATTCCGGCTCTCACAGACCTGTTAGTTTTTCTTTAAGAAGCCCTCCTGTTCTCCACTCATTACCTGTATTAACTGCACCTGTTTGAACTTGTTACCTGTATAAAAGACACCTGTCCACACACTCAATCAAACAGACTCCAACCTCTCCACAATGGCCAAGACCAGAGAGCTGTGTAAGGACATCAGGGATAAAACTGTAGACCTGCACAAGGCTGGGATGGGCTACAGGACAATAGGCAAGCAGCTTGGTGAGAAGGCAACAACTGTTGGCGCAATTATTAGAAAATGGAAGAAGTTCAAGATGGCGGTCAATCATCCTCGGTCTGGGGCTCCATGCAAGATCTCACCTCGTGGGGCATCAATGATCACGAGGAAGGTGAGGGATCAGCCCAGAACTACACGGCAGGACCGGGTCAATGACCTGAAGAGAGCTGGAACCACAGTCTCAAAGAAAACCATTAGTAACACACTACGCCGTCATGGATTAAATTCCTGCAGCGCATGCAAGGTCCCCCTGCTCAAGCCAGCGCATGTCCAGGCCCGTCTGAAGTTTGCCAATGACCATCTGGATGATCCAGAGGAGGAATGGGAGAAGGTCATGTGGTCTGATGAGACAAAAATATAGCTTTTTGGTCTAAACTCCACTCGCCGTGTTTGGGGGAAGAAGAAGGATGAGTACAACCCCAAGAACACCATCCCAACCGTGAAGCATGGAGGTGGAAACATCATTATTTGGGGATGCTTTTCTGCAAAGGGGACAGGACAACTGCACCGTATTGAGGGGAGGATGGATGGGGCCATGTATCGCGAGATCTTGGCCAACAACCTCCTTCCCTCAGTAAGCATTGAAGATGGGTCGTGGCTGGGTCTTCCAGCATGACAACAACCCGAAACACACAGCCAGGGCAACTAAGGAGTGGCTCCGTAGAAGCATCTCAAGGTCCTGGAGTGGCCTAGCCAGTCTCCAGACCTGAACCCAATAGAAAATCTTTGGAGGGAGCTGAAAGTCCATATTGCCCAGCGACAGCCCCGAAACCTGAAGGATCTGGAGAAGGTCTGTATGGAAGAGTGGGCCAAAATCCCTGCTGCAGTGTGTGCAAACCTGGTCAAGACCTACAGGAAACGTATGATCTCTGTAATTGCAAACAAAGGTTTCTGTACCAAATATTAAGTTCTGCTTTTCTGATGTATCAATTACTAATGTCATGCAATAAAATGCAAATTAATTACTTTAAAATCATACAATGTGATTTTCTGGATTTTTATTTTTATTTATTCCGTCTCTCACAGTTGAAGTGTACCTATGATAAAAATTACAGACCTCTACATGCTTTGTAAGTAGGAAAACCTGCAAAATCGGCAGTGTATCAAATACTTGTTCTCCCCACTGTATTTGGATCATCTAGAAACCCCAATCACCAATTGTACCAATTAAAAATTTGCCAAAGAACCTATCTAACACCTCAAAAAAGACATAACATGGGCCTCCTTTAGCTCAGTTGGTAGAGCATGGCGCTTGCAACGCCAGGGTTGTGGGTTCGATTCCCATGGGGGGCCAGTATGAAAAATGTATGCACTCACTAACTGTAAGTCACTCTGGAAAAGAGTGTCTGCTAAATGACTAAAATGTAAATGTAAATGTAAATGTATTAGTCCATCGCCATTATGTGAGTTCTGCACCACAGGGGACCTTGGTACTTTTCAGCATGTGCTGTGGAAATGCCCGGGGGTGATTGAATCTTGGGGGAAAGTCAACGATGTCATCTATGTACTTATAGATAAAATACTGCCATTATATCCAATAGTGATGTTGCTTTGTGATGACTCTGATTTGCACTTGTCAGAACGCCAACAGAGAGTGTGGTTGGCAGGAACCACAGCTGCTAAGAAAATGATTGTACAAAGGTGGATTCAACCTCATCAGTTACCATTGCAAAAATGGCTGCTCACATTTAAGGAAATTGTACTTATGGAGCTCTCTGGACACATGGAAAAAAGCAGCAGCGGATATTTTTGAACTCTTAACCAATGGGCGTTTTACATCCATGAATGTGTATCAATTATTTGTCACTATTTCTGAGACTATATGATGTATTGTTTAGAAGATTTACTATGTAATATTAATGTATTTGTTTTTATCTCATGATTTATTTTAGATTGCCGATGGGGGATTGGGAGATTAAAAAAAATTATACCTATAAATGTATTGTATGAATCCTATGCATTGAAATAATAAAAACTTGACGTATAACTTGACTAGAATAATAGTGAAGAAATAAAAACGATTAAATAACACATATGGAATCATGTAGTACCCAAAAAAGTGTTAAATAAATCAAAATATATTTTATATTTCAGATTCTTCAAATAGCCACCCTTTGCCTAGATGACAGCTTTGCACACTCTTGGCATTCTCTCAACCAGCTTCACCTGGAAGGCTTTTCCAACAGTCTTGAAGGAGTTCCCACATATGCTGAGTACTTGTTGACTGCTTTTCCTTCACTCTGCCATCCAACTCATCCCAAACCATTTCAATTGGGTTGAGGTTAGGGGATTGTGGAGGCCAGGTCACGTTATCACGTTTCAGGAGAAGACCCAGATGCAGACAGTGTTGAAGTAACACAAGTTTATTACAAAAACAGGGGGCAGGCAAACGACAGGTCAAGGGCAGGCAGAGGTCTGTAATCCAGATCAGAGTCCAAAAGGTACAGAATGGCAGGCAGGCTCAGGGTCAGGGCAGGCAGAATGGTCAAAACTAGAAAACAGGAACTTGAGAGACAGGAGCAAGGGGAAACCCGCTGGTTGGCTTGACAAAACAAAACGAACTGGCAACAGACAAACCGAGAACACAGGTATAAATATAATGGGGAAGATGGATGATACCTGGAGGGGGGTGGAGACAATCACAAAAACAGGTGAAAGACCATCGCTCTCTCTCTCTTTTGTTCATTAACACAGGTGGTCCGAGAAGCCACCACGCCGGACACAGAGTGACCCACCCGTTACCTGAGAGGCCTTTCAGTTGTATGTCTCCCCTCCCCGTCCCCCCAACCTTTATTAAAGAACAACTTTGGTTTGAGCACTGCAAAACTGTCTGCCGCTGTCTTATTTTATTGTGAGTTTCACCTCTGACTCCACTGGGCTGCCACAACACACACACACGCACTTGCACCTTTATGTACTGTTAAAGCTTCAGGCATTCTAAATGAGTGTGTCTGTAGGAGAAAAAACTGTCTGTATGGATACAAAGAGCTTTTAAACTTGTCCAACAATGTAACCTTAACCATCTGTACTGTTCCAATAACTTTACACACAAAGGCCTACACATTCTCTGCAACTGGATCCTGGACATCCTGACGGGCCGTCCCCAGGTGGTAAGGTTAGGTAACAACACATCTGCCACGCTGATCCTCAACACGGGGGCCTCTCAGGGGTGCGTGCTCAGTCCCCTCCTGTTCACCCATGACTGCATGGCCAGGCACGACTCCAACACCATCATTAAGTTTGCAGACGACAGAAGAATGGTAGGCCTGAGACTGAAAAGATTTGGCATGGGTCTCATATCCTCAAAAGGTTCTACAGATGCACCATCGAGAGCATCCTGACTGGTTGCATCACTGCCTGGTATGGCAACTGCTCGGTCTCCGACCGCAAGGCACTACAGAGGGTAGTGCGTACGGCCCAGTACATCACTGGGGCCAAGCTTCCTGCCATCCAGGACCTCTATACCAGGCGGTGTCAGAGGAAGGCCCTAAAAATGGTCAAATACTCCAGCCACCCTAGTCATAAACTGTTCTCTCTGCTATCGCACGGCAAGCGGTACCGGAGCGCCAAGTCTAGGTCTAAGAGGCTTCTAAACAGCTTCTACTCCCAAGCCATAAGACTCCTGAACATCTAATCAAATGGCTACGCAGACTATTTGCATTGCTGCTACTCTCTGTTTATTATCTATGCATAGTCACTTCAATAAGACTGCGGACATGGCATCTTTTCACTCCCTCCTCTCTACATTTTCTTCCTCTGTTTCTGCTGCTAAAGCCACTTTCTACCACTCTAAATTCCAAGCATCTGCATCTAACCCTAGGAAGCTCTTTGCCACCTTCTCCTCCTTGCATCACTGCCTGGTATGGCAACTGCTCGGCCTCCGACCGCAAGGCACTACAGAGGGTAGTGCGTACGGCCCAGTACATCACTGGGGCCAAGCTTCCTGCCATCCAGGACCTCTATACCAGGCGGTGTCAGAGGAAGGCCCTAAAAATGGTCAAATTCTCCAGCCACCCTAGTCATAAACTGTTCTCTCTGCTATCGCACGGCAAGCGGTACCGGAGCGCCAAGTCTAGGTCCAAGAGGCTTCTAAACAGCTTCTACTCCCAAGCCATAAGACTCCTGAACATCTAATCAAATGGCTACGCAGACTATTTGCATTGCTGCTACTCTCTGTTTATTATCTATGCATAGTCACTTCAACAGGACTGCGGACCTGGCATCTTTTCACTCCCTCCTCTCTACATTTTCTTCCTCTGTTTCTGCTGCTAAAGCCACTTTCTACCACTCTAAATTCCAAGCATCTGCATCTAACCCTAGGAAGCTCTTTGCCACCTTCTCCTCCCTGCTGAATCCCCCCCCCCCGCCTCCTCCCTCTCTGTGGATGCCTTCGTCAACCATTTTGAAAAGAAGGTTGACGACATCCGATCCTCGTTTGTTAAGTCAAATGACACCGCTGGTCTTGCTCACACTGCCCTACCCTATGCTTTGACTTCTTTCTCCCCTCTCTCTCCAGATGAAATCTTGCAACTTCTGACGGCCGGCCACCCAACAACCCGCCTGCTTGACCCTATCCCCTCCTCTCTTCTCCAGACCATTTCCGGAGACCTTCTCCCTTACCTCACCTCGCTCATCAACTCATCCTTGACCGCTGGCTATGTCCCTTCCGTCTTCAAGAGAGCGAGAGTTGCACCCCTTCTCAAAAAACCTACACTCGATCCCTCCGATGTCAACAACTACAGACCAGTATCCCTTCTTTCTTTTCTCTCAAACTCTTGAGCGTGCCGTCTTTAGCCACCTCTCTTGCTATCTCTCTCAGAATGACCTTCTTGATCCAAACCAGTCAGGTTTCAAGACTGGTCATTCAACTGAGACTGTTCTTCTCTGTGTCACGGAGGCTCTCCGCACTGCTAAAGCTAACTCCTTCTTCTCTGCTCTCGTCCTTCTAGACCTATCTGCTGCCTTTGATACTGTGAACCATCAGATCCTCCTCTCCACCCTCTCCGATTTGGGCATCTCCGGCGTGGCTCACTCTTGGATTGCGTCCTACCTGACAGGTCGCTCCTACCAGGTGGCGTGGCGAGAATCTGTCACCGCACCACGTGCTCTCACCACTGGTGTCCCCCAGGGCTCAGTTCTAGGCCCTCTCCTATTCTCGATATACACCAAGTCACTTGGCTCTGTCATATCCTCACATGGCCTCTCCTATCATTGCTACGCAGACGACACACAATTAATCTTCTCCTTTCCCCCTTCTGATAACCAGGTGGCGAATCGCATCTCTGCATGTCTGGCAGACATATCAGTGTGGATGACAGATCACCACCTCAAGCTGAACCTCGGCAAGACGGAGCTGCTCTTCCTCCCAGGGAAGGACTGCCCGTTCCATGATCTCGCCATCACAGTTGACAAGTCCGTTGTGTCCTCCTCCCAGAGTGCAAAGAGCCTTGGCGTGACCCTGGACAACACCCTGTCATTCTCCGCTAACATCAAGGCGGTGACCCGATCCTGTAGGTTCATGCTCTACAACATTCGCAGAGTACGACCCTGCCTTACACAGGAAGCGGCACAGGTCCTAATCCAGGCACTTGTCATCTCCCGTCTGGATTACTGCAACTCGCTATTGGCTGGGCTCCCTGCCTGTGCCATTAAACCCCTACAACTTATCCAGAACGCCGCAGCCCGTCTGGTGTTCAACCTACCCAAGTTCTCTCACGTCACCCCGCTCCTCCGCACACTCCACTGGCTTCCAGTTGAAGCTCGCATCTGCTACAAGACCATGGTGCTTGCCTACGGAGCTGTGAGGGGAACGGCACCTCCGTACCTTCAGGCTCTGATCAGTCCCTACACCCAAACGAGGGCATTGCGTTCATCCACCTCTGGCCTGCTGGCCCCCCTACCTCTGCGGAAGCACAGTTCCCGCTCAGCCCAGTCAAAACTGTTCGCTGTCTGGCACCCCAATGGTGGAACAAGCTCCCTCAAGATGCCAGGACAGCGGAGTCACTCACCACCTTCCGGAGACATTTGAATCCCCACCTCTTTAAGGAATACCTGGGATAGGATTAAGTAATAATTCTCCCCACCTTACCCCACCCCAAAGAAAAAAGAAAGAAAAAAAAATATATATATTGTAAAGTGGTTGTCCCACTGGCTATCATAAGGTGAATGCACCAATTTGTAAGTCGCTCTGGATAAGAGCGTCTGCTAAATGACGTAAATGTAAATGTAAAATAACTCTACCTACATGTACATATTACCTCAATTACCTTGACTAACCGGTGCCCCCGCACATTGACTCTGTGCCGGTACCCCCTGTATATAGCCTCGCTATTGTTATTTTACTATTGTTATTTTACTGCTGCTCTTTAATTATTTGTTACTTTCTTTTTTTTTTTGCATTGTTGGTTAAGGGCTTGTAAGTAAGCATTTCACTGTAAGGCCTAGACCTGTTGTATTCGGCACATGTGACAAATCAAATTTGATTTTGATTTGATTTGAAGTATGCTAGATTATTGTACAACCTGTAGGTTTTACCTAAATGTTAGACAGTAAGGGCCAGATACAGATTAGGCTAAACCTAGACCTGGACTAAAAATCTATGTCAATGGAGATTCAGGACTAGGCTTAATCTGTTTCTTGATTGATTCATTAAAAGGTTCCTCTCAGTCAGTTTGTATCATCCCTTGGTATTCAACCTAATCCATTATGTTATTAGATGTTCAGTCTGAGCTGCGTGGTCCTCTGTGGATCAACGCTGACATCCTACCAGGCCCTGGAGGCAAGGCCACACCCCTTGACCCCAAAGTCTTCCTGGAGGCCGCGGAGACCTCTGGTTTCCATGGCAACATGCTCTCCCTGGGTTGGACCACGGGCTGTGCTGCAGATACGGACAACCCAGGTAAGTTAACCTGAACACATTTGAAGATGCAACCCTTAACCCCAGTTGTGGTGCAACGTAGCAAAGGATTGTTTTTTCCGTGTGCTTGCATTTATCCCTATTGAAACAAACCTAAAATGAATACATTAACTGTCATCTGCAAAACAGCCAGTGATTTTCATCTAGGTTAGACTACCATGCTAGTGTGTCTGTCCCTCACCATCTCACTTCTCTGTCTGCTTCTTAGGCTACAGCTGGGAGATGGTGAGAGAAATGGAGACAGTATGTCGGACCTTGAGACAGTCGGTCACTTTCCCTGTCAGAGCAGCCCTCCTGGCGCGGTCGTTCCCCTAGCTCCACTGGCTTCTACAACAGTCAGACAGGTAGGATATGGCTCTCACACCCAGAACCCCTGATAGACCCCTAGCCTCTACCCTATAGCCTAGCCCCTATACCCCCTAGTCTAGTGAATAGGTCTACAAGCTATATGGTCATTTCTTCACTTTGCCTTCTGACAAGCTTACCTATCCAATCCTAGGTAGGGAGATGATGCAGCTGAAGTGAAGTGTGACTTAATCCCTTCTCTCTGAGGCACAAATCTCCTCACTCATCCATCTGTTCTCCTCTCTGTCCCTCTGCTTGGCTCCACTCTGCTCTCTATCCTAAGCTCTTCACTTTATCCTCTGTGTGTGAGTGTGCAAGCTGTCCTAATTCGAACCTAATAAAATTATGCCTCTCCCTTCTCCCAGTGTAGCCAACTATCAGACAATAAAGACCCTGTGTCTCTGTTTCTTTCCCTCTCTCAGGTACAGCCTGACAGTGTGGACAGGCCAGACTGATGTTTTAGCCTTCTGCCCTACAGGAGAGACATCGACAAGAGCAGGGTCTATTATGACCTGCTGGACTCCCTGGCTACTGATCTAGGATCAGGTGCTCCCATGTCCTTATTATTATAGTCATGATCTAAAATGCTAAACTGATCCTAGATCAGCACTTCTGAATATGGGCCCAGAGCTCAGAAGACTCCTAGGCTACTTGTGAAAGGACAATAGTTGTGCATACAAAATGGCACCCTATTCCTTACGTAGTGCATTACTTTTGACCAGAGACATAGGGACAGGTGCTTTTGGTGCCTAGGGAATAAGGTACCAGGCTTGTGAAAAAAGTCAGATGGAACTGTTTCTAAGCTGAACTAGTTGAAGAGGACTTTAGCAGACCTTACTTTACCTGGAGTTGCACAACACCGATGTAAAAGACAATAGTAATGTTGCCATTGTTAAACTGTGACATCAGGATCACAATGTAGCAGAATGTTTTCAGTTTCATCTGAAAGTTTACCTTGAACATTTGGCAAAAAACTATTTTTGGTATGAATGTGTTTTTCAAATTATACACCATTATGCTCAGAAATTATGTGTAAGATGTCACCCTTGAGATTTCCTGTTTCAGCTCATTTACATTTGAGTCATTTAGCAGATGTTCTTATCCAGAGCATTCATCTTAAGATAGCTAGATGAGACAACCACATATCACAGTCGTAGTAAGTACATTTTTCCTCAATGAAGCAGAAATCAGCATCAGGGGGAAGCTGGTTCCACCATTGGGGTGCCAGGGCAGAGAAGAGCTTTGACTGGGCTGAGCGGGAGCTGACCTCCCGTAGAGGTGGGACAGCCCAGAAACCAGTTCCCCTTGCTGCTCCGTAGGCAAGCACCATGGTCTTGTAGTGGATGCAAGCTTTGACTGGAAGCCAGTGGAGTGTGCAGAGGAGCGGGGTGACATGGGAGAACAAGGGAAGGTTGAATACCAGACAGGCTGCAACGTTCCGGATAAGTTGAAGGGGTTTGATGGCACAAGTGGGGAGCCCAGCTAACAGAGCGTTGCAGTAGTCCAGATGGGATATGACGAGTGCCTGGATTAGTACCTGCGCCACTTCCTGTGTGATGAAAGGTCGTACTCTACGTGTGTTGTAGAGCATGAACCTGCAGGAGCGAGTCACTGTTTTGATGTTTGCAGAGAACGGCAGGGTGTTGTCTAGGGTCAAGCCAAGGTTCTTTGCACTCTGGGAGTGGGACACCGTGGATTTGCCGACCGTGATGGAGAAGTCCTGGAATGTGCAGGCCTTCCCTGGGAGAAAGAGCAGCTCCATCTTGTCGAAGTTGAGCTTGAAGTGGTGGGCCGATATTCAAGCTGAGATATCGTCCAGGTTTCAAACAATGAAGGAACAGGAAAAATATAGCGATGCTAATTATAGGCCTAACCATCTTCTGGTGGATGGAAAGGCTTTCTCAAAAACCTTCTCTCAGGAAAACAAGCAACATAAACAATGACCGACAAAGACAAATGACAGAGGCAGTATATATACAGTGATAGAGTGGGGATTGGAACCAGGTGTGTGTAATGATGACGAGACAAGTCCGGGGTTGATGAGTGAAGGGCGTTTGCCAGCAGCAGGTTCGGCAGCAGCTAGAAGGCCGGCGACGCCGAACGCCTGAGCTGGAACGAGGGGGAGCCAAAGTGAAGTTTGGTGTGACAGTAACCCCCCCCGTTCCCCGAAGCGCTGCCGGAGACGCGGTGCGGGTCGGTCGGGATGACGCCTGTGGAAATCCCGATTGAGAGAACGGTCCAGGACGTCCAGCGCTGGAACCCAGCACCACTCTTTGGGACCGTACCCCTCCCAGTTGACCAGTTACTGGAGAGACCCCCCACCTACAGGCTGCGGACAGAGTACGCCGGGGCTCCCTCGACGTCCAAGGGAGGGGGAGGTGCATCGTGGGGTCCAGCACTAGCCAAGGGACCAGCTGCCACTGGCCTGAGGAGAGATACATGAAATGAGGGTGAGATACGGTAACTGACGGGGAGCTGTAATCACCTCATTGATTCTCCTCAGGACTTTGAACAGCCCCACAAACCGCAGGCTCAGCTTCCGGCAGGGCAGGCGGAGGGGCAGGTCCTTTGTAGAAAGCCAGACCCTGTCACCGGGGTGAAAGACCGTGGCCACACTGCGGTGACGATCGGCCTGCGCCTTCTGCCGGAGAACGACGCGCTGGAGACGGGTGTGCGCTGTGTTCCATACCTCCTCGGCGCGCCGGAACCAATCATCCACCACAGGAGCCTCAATCTGACTCCGGTGCCAGGAGGCCAGGGCCGGCTGATAGCCTAGAACACACTGAAAGGGTGTGAGGTTAGTGGAGGAGTGACGGAGGGAGCTTTGTGCATATTCTGCCCAAGGCAGAAACGCAGCCCACTCCCCCGGCCGGTCCTGACAGTAACTACGAAGGTACCTACCCAGTTCCTGATTTACCCTTTCCATCTGCCCATTTGATTGGGGACGGTACCCGGAGGAGAGTCTGACCGTGACCCCAAGTCGTTCCATGAAGGCCTTCCAGACACGGGAGGTGAACTGAGGACCACGGTCAGACACGATATCCTCCGTGAAAGATGAGAGCCTCCGCGGTCTGCATGACCGTAAGGAGACCAGGCAGAGGAATCAAATGACAGGCTTTGGAAAACCGTTCCACAACGACCAGGACGGAGGTGTACCCCTCCGAGTGGGGAAGGTCTGTGACAAAGTCCACAGGAGAGATGGGACCTGGGTCATGTGGAACCTGCAGCGGGTGGAGGTTGCCATAGGGGAGGTGTCTCGGGGGTCTTTCTCTGTGCGCAGGTGGATTAGGAAGAGACGTAAACCCGGATGTCCCGGGCCAAGGTGGGCCACCAGTACTTGGCGGAGAGACAGTCGAAAGTACGGGCTATACCCAGGTGCCCTGACACAGGTGCTGTGTGTGCCCAGGCGAGGAGACAGTCCCGCACATCAGAGGGCACGTAGATACGCCCCTCGGGACAGTGGGCAGGTGAGGGCTCCTGTCGCAGGGCTCGACGGATGTCCGCGTCCACATTCCACACGACAGAAGCCACAATGCGGGACAGGGGAATAATGGGTGTCACATCCTCCCTCCGATCCTCTGTGTCACGCACCCGGGACCACGCATCAGCCTTAACGTTCTTAGATCCCGGCCGGTATGAGAGGGTAAAGTCAAACCTGGTGAAGAATAGGGCCCACCTGGCCTGACGCAGGTTCAGCCTCTTGGCTGCTCGAATGTACTCTAGGTTCTGGTGGTCCGTCCAGACAAGGAATGGGTGTTGCGCACCCTCCAGCCAGTGCCGCCATGCCTTCAGCGTCTTCTTGACGGCCAACAACTCACGATCCCCCACGTCGTAATTCCGCTCCACAGGAGACAGCTTCCGTGAGTAGAAGGCGCATGGATGGAGTTTAGGCGGCGGTCCAGTACATTGGCAGAGAACAGCCCCTACTCCAACCTTGGAGGCATCCACCTCCACGATGAAGGGCAGAGATGGGTCAGGGTGAGCCAGAACCGTTGCGTTCGTAAACCGTTCCTTGAGCGCGCAAAAGGCTTCGTTGCCCTCCCCAGTCCAGCGCAGCTGTCGAGGACCTCCCTTCAGGAGGGAGGTGAGAGGGGCCACCACTGTGCAGAAACCCCTAATGAAGCGCCTGAAATAGTTGGAAAAACCTAGGAAGCGCTGCACCGCCTTGATGTTGGAGGAAACAGGCCACGACCATACTGCACTGACCTTCTGTTCTTCCATCTCCACTCCTGCATTAGATATCTGATAGCCCAGGAAGGAGACCACCTGCTGG
Source organism: Coregonus clupeaformis (assembly GCF_020615455.1). Lineage (NCBI taxonomy): Eukaryota > Metazoa > Chordata > Actinopteri > Salmoniformes > Salmonidae > Coregonus > Coregonus clupeaformis. Next base: position 52,745,103 of record NC_059207.1, read on the forward strand.
AAGAAAAGTCACTTCTCCGCCTTGGCATACAGGTGATGCCCTATCAGCCTCTCCAAAATGGACCTGACATGAGAGACATGTTGCTCGCGTGGAGTACACCAAGATGTCGTCTATCTACACCACTACAGAGCGACCCAACATGTCTCTAAACATCTCGTTAATGAAGGATTGGAACACTGAGGGTGCATTTGTCAGGTCTTAGGGCATTACCCTGTATTCATAGTACCCGGTGCTGGTGCTGAAGGCGGACTTCCATTCATCCCCCTCTCTGATGCGCACCAGGTTGTAGGTACTGCGTAAATCCAAGTTGGTAAAGTACTTAGCACCGTGCATCTGTTCGATCACAGTGGGTATGAGAGCCAGGGGATAACTGAATTTAACTGTAGCCTTATTCAGTGTCCGGTAATCAATACAGGGGCGGAGATCTCTGTCCTTCTTCTTCAAAAAAAAGGAGCTGGAAGAGACCGTAGAGGTGGACAGACAGAGGAATCCTTGGGCCAGCGCCTCCTGGATGTAGACCTCCATGGCTTCGGTCTCTGCATGCGAGAGAGGGTAGATGTGCTCCCGTGAGAGGGTAGAACCAGGCAGTATGTCGATAGTCCAGTCCCATGGGCGATGAGGTGGCAGGCACGTGGCATGAGTCTTCGAAAAAGCCCTCCTCTCTGTCCACGATATACTGGGGTTATGCAACTGTAACCAGGGGAAACCTAAAACTACGGGGTGTGCAGGAGAGTCTAAGATGATGAACGTAATGCGTTCCTGGTGGTTGTGATCAACTGTAAGGGAAATGGGAAATCGTGGTCTGGCTCACCAATCCTGTTCCTATGGGACGGTTGTCTAGGGAATGGACTGGGATAGGGGGTTGTAAAGGGACTAGATGAATGTGTAATGATAAGGCCACTGACCGGTCTAGGAAATTGCCTGGAGCACCTTAGTCCACTAGGTCAGGCTGGGTGGACAGAGAGGAGCAAGGCACGTCCACGCCTACCTGGGAAGGTGCAGGAGCGCTCCTCGGCCTGTTGCTTCCTTACCTGGTTCTCCTTCTGGGACAGGTGTTCCAGGGATGGTCCGACTTCCCGCAGTAGGAGCAGAGACCCTGTTGAAGGCGGCGTTGACGTTCCTCTGGGGGAAGGTGCATTGTGCCCACCTCCATGGGCTCAGTCTTGCTGGAGGTTCCCGGGAGAGACCCGAACCCCTGGGATGGGCGACGACGGGCACGCAGGAGATTATCCAGGTGGATGGCCATGGCGATGAGCTGGTCCAGCGTGAGGTCCTCATCGCGACAGGCCAGCTCGGTCTTGACGTCCACCTGTAGCCCGCTGCGGAAAACCATCAACAGGGCCTGGTCGTTCCAGCCAGTGGACGCAGCCACCGTCCGGAAATCCAGAGCGTACTCAGAAGCTGTCCTGGACCACTTGCGCAGATGGAGGAGACTCACCTCCCTCTCAGCCCTCTGTTGGGTGGTCGAAAACAGAATGGAAGAGTTGGGTGAAGCACTCTTAGGACTGTACTTCTGGACCGTCCCTCTCCCAGAAGGCGTGCGCCCACTCCAGAGCCCGGCCTGTCAGCACTGAAATCACCAAGACCACCTTGTCCCTCTCGAAGGCCGTCCCGGTATGATGTGCAGGTGCAGGAGAAACCCCCTACAGTGAGCTGGGGTGCCGTCAAACCACATCGGGAGGGGCAGTGGATGTTGCTGATCGGACCGGGTGATGTAGATGGTGGTGGGGTGGCTGGAATGACCGTGAGGAGCTGGGAAGGTGGAGGTGTAGCCTGCCGTTAGGTGTACGTTCCGGATCACCTCGTCCATGGCAGTCCCGAGGTGCTCCAGGCACGAGTCGTGGCCTGCTGCCCCCGGTTTTCTTGGGTCGGTCATTTTGTCACAAGTGTAGAGAGGAGTAGGCAGGTGGCAGTTGCAGGTTTAGAACTACTGAATGTATTAAAGCACCATAGCTTAAAGCGGGACGAAACCCACAGTGCAAAATATAAAGTACTCAGGAAATAGTAGGAGAGATTCCTCTCAGGAAAACAAGCAACATAAACAATGACCGACAAAGACAAATGACAGAGGGCGTATATATACAGTGATGGAGTGGGGATTGGAACCAGGTGTGCGTAATGATGACGAGACAAGTCCGGGTTTGATGAGTGAAGGGCGTTTGCTAGCAGGAGGTTCGGCAGCAGCTAGAAGGCCGGCAACGCCGAATGCCTGAGCTGGACAGGAGGGGGAGCCAAAGCGAAGGCTAGTGTGACAGAATTAAAGGGTAACTACAGACCCTTAATAGTGGTCTCCTGATGTGGTTTAAGCATTGTTATGTACTTACAACATCAAATGTTGTTGTTTTTCTATTAAGAAAGTGTGACTTTGAAAGCGAAAACCTGAACAAAATAATGTGAATTTCTGACTCAGTTGACAGCCTCATTTATCTGTTTCAATAGTAGGCCTACTTGCACAGTACAGGTTGGGTTGGACTGACTGTGAAAGACCAATATAGGATAGATCATTTTCAAGGGTTCAGGGTCATTGTTTCTCATATAATTTTTCACACAGAGCGCCTTTCCTTTACTGATCGGGATATCTTGGGCAAAATTAGAGTATACCCACTTCTCCAGGCACCACTGCTGGCGCCGAGTGACTTGGTGTATAGAGAAAAGAGGAGAGGGCCGTAAAGCAGTTTATTAGCAGTAAAGGAGCACAACAGAACAAGCGAAAGGCAACACAACAACTACCTCGTCAAATAGTGTACAAAACAGCAGTGTTGAATAAATACTCTGTAAATACTATAATTGGATGCTCTGAAATTCTTACTAAGCACTTTCAAGCAGAACATTTATATTCGTGATCAAGAATCTTGATTGTCTTGTTTTTTATTTGGTGTTCATTCTTCCCAGTGACAAAGATACATATTTTCCTTATTGACTTAGATCTTCCACAGTCAGAGGAGTTAGCCTGAGTCCCAGATGTGTTTGTTCTGTGTTGCCAAATCCATTGCTTTCAATCTGTCATTGATTTAGTCAGAGAATGACTCACTCCCCCTTCCCTTTGAAGAGTAAATTCTTCTGTCCTTGTCCTTATAGGATTCAAGGCCTCCACTGAAGTTCATTCCAGTTCATTCCATGTGTTAAAAGCATCTCTGTCTGTTGTTAGATGTCCTGAGGAGAAGTGCCATGAGATTTCTGCTCTCAGACTTCAAACGGATATTGATTGATCAATTGATCAAAGAAGAGCTGTCGTGTTATCCATGGTTCTGATGTTCTGATCGTAATTCCTCTATTCCTTCCTGAGCTTGATGGAATTGCAAGTCTGGTTGTCAAAAGAAGTGTAATTAAGCACATTGAAAAAGCTGGGATGAGGAATAATAGACTTCTGGTAAGAAGGCACAAGTTCTTTGTTGACAATGTTATGGTCACACAGCATCAACAGCGCTTGACATAGGAAGCAAAGCACACAGTAGTCAGACACACAAAGAAAATTCAGAGTTCTAGTCTGGTCCCAGAACTGTTTGTGCTGTTTTGCCAAGGCGTAACAATGACTATAGGCCCGGGGTTAGCAAGACAGCACGAATAGATCTGGGACCAGGCTAGCATTGTTCGTCTTAGTGGCTGAAGAGCTCCTCGAAGTTGACCAGCTGTTTAATCTGCTCAGTCTGCATGGAGTGTCTCCTCAGCAGTGTCTTAGACTTCAGATCCCTGGGGAAGGAAGGTGCGCAGGGGACAAGAGGCTTTGACCCTGCTGCAACACCCCCATTCAGATTCAGTGCTTTGGTGCTCCCACTCAGGCCGGGGCAGGTTGAGAAGGGGCTGACCCCGATGTCGGGTATGGGTGCTTTGGGGTTGAGAGGAGGCAGGTATCCCGGCCTGGTGTGGGAGATGTGATCCAGGAGCAGGGCCCCCGAGCCTCTTCTCTCCAGGTTCGCGGGTCCCCTTCTCTGGGCAGCGCTCTCCAGGGACTCCCTGGAGCCTGACAGGGTGGATGACCGGCTGGTGACCAGCTTACGCTTCTCAGTTCCCCCTACACCACCCCCTATGCCTCTGTTAGATTCATTACACTCTGGGTGGCCGAACTGGGGCAGCTGGGAGTCGGAGCTATAGTGGTCCATGCCGATGTTGCGGCGGCGGACTACGTTCCTTAGGCTGGACACGGCCAGGTTAGGGAGGCAGCAGTCTAGGGAGATTTTGTCCACTGGGAGGACTGGTTCATGGCCGCCGCAGGGACAGTTGGGGCAGCCTCCTCCATCCCCCCGGTGCAAGAGGTTGGGGTGGGAAGAAGCTGCAGTGCTGTCATAAGACATCTTCCTACTCAGGCCTCTCCTTCGTCCTCCTCCGCCTCCCTCGCTCCCAGCCACCTGAGATACAAAAAATATATGGCAAAATTAATTATTATACAGACACATGATAATATTTGTTATTATTATCATTATTATTATTATTATTATTATTATTATTATTATGACCTGCTCCAGGGCCCTTAGCAGCCCTGTGGCGTCTTTGGCATCGATGCTCTGGTTGCGGGCGATGGTCGGCTGTAACCCAGGCCCTGCCCTTCCGGACCCAGAGAAGGCCAGGCCGTTGACCCAGAAGGAGAGCTCCTCCTCTGGGGGGATGTCCAGCAGCTCCTCGGTCAGGCTGAAATAAACCACACACATACACACAAATACACATTTGGTTGGAGAGGCTGGAGCAATGGGCAGCAACTAGTGCAGTGCCCTTTGAGCAGTTTAGGGGTTAAGTGTCTTCAAGGGCACATTAGTAGGTGATGGCATCTAGGACACTGATGCTAGCAACCTTCCGGTTGCCGCCCACTCCAAAAATATTTTTTTCCTGACAGACATGGGATTTGAACCCCTGCTTCTCTTGGCTACCTACCTGGAGGCCTTGCTCTGCTTCAGCAGCAGGGATGGAGGGATCTTCAGCCAGGGCTCCGAGTGGAGCCGCTGGAGATGGAGCAGCTTCGCCACCCCAGGACTTGGGCCTAGTAACGGCCTAGGGTCCCTGGTCGGGGAGCCCGGCTGAGAAGAACCAGAACCAGTAGAACCAGAGATGGTAGTTCCCCTTCCTCCACCCTGGTGGTGGTGCTCCCTGAGGCCCAAGAGGGGGCTCCCTGGCTGGGGGGAGGCGGTGGCGGAGGAGCCCTGCGGAGGGGTGCGGAGCTGGATCTCTGAGGGGGACATACAGCAGGCGGCCGAGCCAGGGGTGCAGTGCAGGCGCTCCTCCAGGTCGGGCGGTGGAGGCACGTTCAGGTACTGCTTGGTCATCTGGCGTCCCGACGGCAGCTTGTCCGTGGTGATGATGATGACCTATAATGTAATATAATATAAATAATATAATACATAATAAAATATATTACATGCCATTTAGCAGAAGCTTTTATCCAAAAGTGACTTAAAGTAGAGCATGTATACATTTGTCCCCAGCGTAGGGTTGCAAAAATTAGGCAACTTTCCCAAAATTCCCAGGTTTTCCAGAAATACTGGTTGGAATAGTAATAGAAAGTTAATAAGCAGGAAATCTAGAATCATCCAACCAGGATTTCTGGAAAACCTAGGAATTTGGGGAAAATTACCTGTATTTTGCAACCCTACCCAAGCAGGAATCTAACCCACATCCTCACCTCCTTGCCCTTGGCCTTGCAGGCATCCAGTAGGACTTTCAGGGCCTCCTCGTCCCCTGCATTGACAGCATAGACCAGAGCTGAGGAGCCAGAGTGGTCGTTCAGACTGGGGTCGGCTCCACTCCCCAGCAGCAGAGAGAGGACGTCCGCTCCGGCCTGCTCCAGACACGTATGCATCAGGGCCGTCTTACCGGCCTTATCCTGGATGTTTGGGTCAGCACCACTCTCCAGCAAGTACCTGTGGGGGAACATGGATGACATGTTGATCAATACCCTGTGGATCAGTAAACTCCTGAAGAGGAGGTAAAGTGTATTTTTACTTGGCTACCCTACGGTAGGGCAGGGGTGGCCAATATTATTCATGAAGGGCAGGTGTTGGTGCAGGATTTGATCCAATCATAGTCTTCAATGTATTATTTAAGTCAGGTGTGTAATTGTTTCGGCTGGAATGAAAGCCTGCACACACACTGGCCCATTGTGGATACAATTGGGCCCCTGCTCTGCAGTGTTTACTTTCTACTCCTTAACACTAAACACCAACCCAACCCATACGAGGTGTCATGGACTAGTAGCTTACTTACCGAACCATCTTGTGTTTGGGCACGCTCTGTGCGTCCGTGTGGCGTGTCCGGCACGCCACCATGAGGGGCGTCTCGCCACGCTCGTTGCTCTCGTTGATGTAAGCCCCTCCCTCCAGCAGCAGGCGTGTCAGACGCAGTCGACTCAGGAACACGGCCTTGAGCAGAGAGTTCCCATCCGTATGCACCCCCGTCGCGTCCTCCATGACAGGGTCAAAGGTCAGGTGGCTCTCTAATGCAAGTACTGGTACTGTGTCTTACAGGGTCATCAGTAGCGTAGAGAGGCAACTCTGTCAATGCCCTGTGGAAACACAGATGGACAGAAAAGGTGTCTTAGTGTTACTGAACTACAGCATTACAGCATTAAATTAAAGATGAAAGGTCATGCTAATGCAGGTAGTGGTAAGTGGCTTATAGGGTCATCAGTGAGATTCTAGATTTAACTTCGTCATGACCCTGTGGGATCACATATAGACAGATGTGTTCATAGAAATAGAATTACTGGAATATTACTAGAGGGGATTAAAATAAGAATTCCCCATTCAAGTCAGTGTTCTATGATGGGTGGACCGGTGGCCATTTTGAGTGTACCCATAACTGAGGGGGTCTGAGTTTGTTTCCGCTGCTTTTGATGCAACGGCTCTTTTCAAAGGTTTGAAGATAGATTATTTTATGCTAATATTATGAAATCATAGATTATGGAACTGTTGATACCGTCTTGGACCACACAGTATTTCCTGCTCCTAACACCTATGATATCTTCACTTTATTCTCATCAACAAACTATCATGGTCCAAACACACCAAGACAGTCGTGAAGAGGGCACGACAAAGCCTATTTCCCCTCAGGAGACTGAAAAGATTTGGCATGTGTCCTCAGATCCTCAAAAAGTTCTACAGCTGCACCATCGACAGCATCCTGACTGGTTGCTTCACTGCCTGGTACGGCAACTGCTCGGCCTCCGACCGCAAGGCACTACAGAGGGTAGTGCGTACGGCCCAGTACATCACTGGGGCCAAGCTTCCTGCCATCCAGGACCTCTATACCAGGCGGTGTCAGAGGAAGGCCTTAAAAATTGTCAAAGACTCCAGCCACCCTAGTCATAGACTGTTCTCTCTGCTACTGCACGGCAAGCGGTACCGGAGTGCCAAGTCTAGGTCCAAAAGGCTTCTTAACAGCTTCTACCCCCAAGCCATAAGACTCCTGAACAGCCAATCAAATGGCTACCTGGACTATTTGCATTGCCCCCCACACACACACACACATATTACCTCAATTACCTCGACTAACCTGTGCCCCCGCATATTGACTCTGTACTGGTACCCTTGTATATAGACTCACTACTGTTATTTTACTTCTGCTCTTTAATTGTTTATTTATTTATCTTTTTTTGTTATCTATTTTTTACTTAACACTTATTTTTCTTAAAACTACATTGTTGGTTAAGGCTTGTAAGTAAGCGTTTCACTGTAAGATCTACACCTGGTGTATTCGGCGCATGTGACAAATACAATTTGATTTGATTTGACTGAGGACCAGGGAGAGAGAAACGGGGTATGTCCCAAATGGAACCCTATTCCCTATATACTATATAGGGAATAGGGTTCCATTTGGGACATAGACGTGATTTTAAGAGATGCTTTTCACAGTGTGATGACATTTTAATGGTTAGTTCTTAAATCAGAAATTATGTAATAGAACACCCACTTAGTAATCAAGTGATGCATTTAGTTATGTGGTTCTGTACTAATCCTTGTCCTGTCCTTGTTGAGGGGCTCTGTGTGTGTGTGTGTTCTGTGCCTAACCCTGTCCTTGGTACCTGGACGTCAAGCAGACACTCAACATACAGACGCAGCATGTTACACAGCTCTCTCTCTCTCTCTCGCTCTCTCTCTCACTCTCGCTCTCTGTCTCTCTCTCTCTCTCTCTCTCTCACACACTCACACACTCTCACACTCTCTCTCTCACACACACACACACACACACACACACACACACACACACACACAGACACACGCCTCTCTCCCCCCAGAAAGCTTGAGTACATACAAAGGGACATCTCTCTCTTCAAGATGTTCTCTCACCCTCCGCTCCTAGAGTGACTGTATGACGGTATGCAGCACTAAAGTCCATTGTCTGCTTGGCCTTGTGTTTTTGTTGCTACCATCCAACTGACTTTAATAGAGAGAGAGAGAGAGAAAGAGAGATAAAAAGATTGTGTGTGCGTACGTGCGTATTCATCATCACTGTATGTGTTTGGTCATTTCAAAAGGTAAGACATGCGTAGGAGGGTGGATAACATGAGGCCTTCTGAAAGATATGCCGTATTCAAATAACCAGAGTCTGATGCATTCAGCTGCCTTTTGTATTGGAGGGGTTAGGGTCTGCTTCAATAGCCTGCTACAGTAACCAGTATCACTGTATTTGGATAGTTCCAAGGAGATGTTTTGTAGATAATCAGTAGATGTTCAATAACTGTCAACAGCATTTTAACCAACTATCCACTAACCCTAGCCCTAACCTTAACACTTATACTAACCTTAACCCTTGCCCTTATTCTAAAGCTAATCCTAACAACACACTTTAGCAACAGAGAGTTTGTTGATAGTTTGACCATCTGTAGATCATCATTTTAGACTATCCAAATAAAGTGTGACCCAGTAACAGAGTGAGAGGCATAGCCCCAGTACTATTGTGAACATAAAAAATATATATACAGCACCAGTCAAAAGTTTGGACACACCTACTCATTCAAGGGTTTTTCTTTATTTTTAATGTTTTCTACATTGTAGAACAACAGTGAAGACATCAACACTATGAAATAACACATATGGAATCATGTAGTAACCAAAAAAGTGTTAAACAAATCAACATATATTTTATATCTGAGATTCTTCAAATAGCCACCCTTTGCCTTCATGACAGCTTTGCACACTCTTGGTATTCTCTCAACCAGCTTCACCTAGAATGCTTTTTCAACAGTCTTGAAAGAATTCCCACATATGCTTAGCACTTTTTGGCTGCTTTTCCTTCACTCTGCCGTCCGACTCATCCCAAACCATCTCAATTGGGTTGAGGTCGGGGGATTGTGGAGGCCAGGTCATCTGATGGAGCACTCCATCACTCTCCTTCTTGGTAAAATAGCCTTTACACAGCCTGAAGGTGTGTTGGGTCATTGTCCTGTTCAAAAACAAATGATAGTCCCAATAAGCCCAAACCAGATGGGATGGCGTATCGCTGCAGAATGCTGTGGAAGCCATGCTGGTTAAGTGTGCCTTGAATTCTAAATAAATCATATACAGTGTCACCCGCAAAGAACCCCCACACCTTAACACCTCCTCCTCCATGCTTTACGGTGGGAAATACACATGCGGAGATCATCTGTTCACCTACACCGCATCTCACAAAGACACGGCAGTTGGAACCAAAAATCTCAAATTTGGACTCCAGACCAAAGAACACATTTCCACCGGTCTAATGTCCATTGCTCATGTTTCTTGACCAAAGCAGGTCTCTTCTTCTTATTGGTGTCCTTTTAGTAGTGGTTTCTTTGCAGCAATTTCGACCATGAAGGCCTGATTCACAAAGTCCCCTCTGAACAGTTGAGGTTGAGATGTGTCTGTGAAGCATTTATTTGGGCTGCAATTTCTGAGGCTGGTAACACTAATGAACTTATCCTATGCAGCAGAGGTAACTCTGGGTCTTCCATTCCTGCGGTGGTCCTCATGAGAGCAAGTTTCATCATAGCGCTTGATGTTTTTTGCGACTGCACTTGAAGAAACGTTCGAAGTTCTTAAAATGTTCCGTATTGACTGACCTTCATGTCTTAAAGTAATTATGGACTGTCATTTCTCTTTGCTTATTTGAGCTGTTGTTGCCATAATATGGACTTGGTCTTTTACCAAATAGTACTATCTTTTGTATACCCTTGAATGAGTAGGTGTGTCCAAACTTTTGACTGGTACTATATATATATACAGTGGGGAAAAAAAGTATTTAGTCAGCCACCAATTGTGCAAGTTCTCCCACTTAAGAAGATGAGAGGCCTGTAATTTTCATCATAGGTACACGTCAACTATGACAGACAAAATGAGAATTTTTTTTCCAGAAAATCACATTGTAGGATTTTTAATGAATTATTTGCAAATTATGGTGGAAAATAAGTATTTGGTCAATATCAAAAGTTTCTCAATACTTTGTTATATACCCTTTGTTGGCAATGACACAGGTCAAACGTTTTCTGTAAGTCTTCACAAGGTTTTCACACACTGTTGCTGGTATTTTGGCCCATTCCTCCATGCAGATCTCCTCTAGAGCAGTGATGTTTTGGGGCTGTCGCTGGGCAACACGGACTTTCAACTCCCTCCAAAGATTTTCTATGGGGTTGAGATCTGGAGACTCCAGGACCTTGAAATGCTTCTTACGAAGCCACTCCTTCGTTGCCCGGGCGGTGTGTTTGGGATCATTGTCATGCTGAAAGACCCAGCCACGTTTCATCTTCAATGCCCTTGCTGATGGAAGGAGGTTTTCACTCAAAATCTCACGATACATGGCCCCATTCATTTTTCCTTTACACGGATCAGTCGTCCTGGTCCCTTTGCAGAAAAACATCCCCAAAGTATGATGTTTTCACTCCCATGCTTCACAGTAGGTATGGTGTTCTTTGGATGCAACTCAGCATTCTTTGTCCTCCAAACACAACAAGTTGAGTTTTTACCAAAAAGTTCTATTTTGGTTTCATCTGACCATGTGACTTTCTCCCAATCCTCTTCTGAATGCACTCTAGCAAACTTCAGACGGGCCTGGACATGTACTGGCTTAAGCAGGGGGACACGTCTAGCACTGCAGGATTTGAGTCCCTGGCGGCGTAGTGTGTTACTGATGGTAGGCTTTGTTACTTTGGTCCCAGCTCTCTGCAGGTCATTCACTAGGTCCCCCCGTGTGGTTCTGGGATTTTTGCTCACTGTTCTTGTGATCATTTTGACCCCACGGGGTGAGATCTTGCGTGGAGCCCCAGATCGAGGGAGATTATCAGTGGTCTTGTATGTCTTCCATTTCCTAATAATTGCTCCCACAGTTGATTTCTTCAAACCAAGCTGCTTACCTATTGCAGATTCAGTCTTCCCAGCCTGGTGCAGGTCTACAATTTTTTTTCTGGTGTCCTTTGACAGCTCTTTGGTCTTGGCCATAGTGGAGTTTGGAGTGTGACTGTTTGAGGTTGTGGACAGGTGTCTTTTATACTGATATCAAGTTCAAACAGGTGCCATTAATACAGGTAACGAGTGGAGGACAGAGGAGCCTCTTAAAGAAGAAGTTACTGGTCTGTGAGAGCCAGAAATCTTGCTTGTTTGTAGGTGACCAAATACTTATTTTCCACCATAATTTGCAAATAAATTCATTAAAAATCCTACAATGTGATTTTCTGGATTTTCTTTTCTCAATTTGTCTGTCATAGTTGACGTGTACCTATGATGAAAATTACAGGCCTCTCTCATCTTTTTAAGTGGGAGAACTTGCACAATTGGTGGCTGACTAAATACTTTTTTCCCCCACTGTATATATATTTCATTCAGATTTTTCAGGGGGTGCTGCAGCACCCTCAGCACCCCTACTTCCCGCGGCTATGGTGAGAGTATAAGGGAACCAAAAGAGAATGAAGTTTGTGATAGAAAATGTCAGCTCTAATGACCAAGAACTTTAGTGTTGTATTACCAAAAGGATTATCCTTTTATTTCATACAGTGTCATGTGATTTATAGTCAAGCCCAAAAATGTGTCCACTTTGAGGTGGCAAAGGTTTGATGGTATTAAATGGTTCCCCTCAAGCCGCTGACCAAATTGATTATATGATAACCTCTCTAGTCTATGCAATAGAATGTTTGCAAGCTGATAAAGCCATATATGTATATCTATGGATAAAACAATATTGAGACAAGATGGAATGTTCACACGCTCCTTGAAAATGACTATCAAACAACAAAACTGTATAAGAAAGCCTATAGGGAGGAGGTCAGATACCTGGCAGTGTGGTGCCAGGATAACAACCTCTCCCTCAATGTGATCAAGACAAAGGAGATGATCGTGGACTACAGGAAAAGGAGGGCCGAGAATGCCCCCATTCACATCGACGGGGCTGTAGTGGAGCAGTTCGAGAGCTTCAAGTTCCTTGGTGTCCACATCACAAACAAACTTTCACGGTCCAAACACACCAAGACAGTCGTGAAGAGGGCACGACAATGCCTATTCCCCCTCAGGAGACTGAAAAGATTTGCCATGGGTCCTCAGATCCTCAAAGAGTTCTACAGCTGCACCATCGAGAGCATCCTGACTGGTTGCATCACGGCCTGGTATGGCAACTGCTCAGCATCCGACCGCAAGGCGCTACAGAGGGTAGTGCGTACAGCCCAGTACATCACTGGGGCCAAGCTTCCTGCCATCCAAGACCTCTATACCAGGCGGTGTCAGAGGAAGGCCCTAAAAGTACCGGAGTGCCAAGTCTAGGTCCAAAAGGCTCCTTAACAGCTTGTACCCACAAGCCATAAGAATGCTGAACAATTAATAAAATGGCTACCCGGACTATTTGCATTGACCCTCCCCTTTTTTTTACGCTGTTGCTACTCGCTGTTTAATATCTATGCATAGTCACTTTACCCCTACCTACATGTACATATTACGTCAATTACCTCGACTAACCTGTACCCCCGCACATTGACTCGGTACCAGTACCCCCTGTATATAGCCTCGTTATTGTTATTTATTGTGTTACTTATTTGTAATTTTTATAACTTTAGCTTATTTAGTAAATATTTTCTTAACTCTTATTTTTCTTAAAACTGCATTGTTGATTAAGGGCTTGTAAGTAAGCATTTCAATGTAAGGTCTACACCTGTTGTATTCGGCGCATGTAACACATACAATTTGATTTCATTTCATTTGAAAACCACGGTATTTGGAAAGTTTTTGCCATCAGATCAAATGATTTACCTAGACTGGCCTATACTTATTCTATTTAAATGAACAAGTGGCTGAGGTAATTGAGGAGACCTGTGTTGTTGGTCTGAGACACTCAGAAAAGTTGAGGTTGACTTTAGAGTGCACAGAGAGAGAGCATGGCACAAACAATCTGTAACTGTAATTAGTTTCTTTACCAGAAAAAATATTGCATATCAGATTACAGATACTTTAAAAAAACTAGATGATTAGTTTTAGGATTACTTTTAAATTCAGAAAGGACTTTGTTTTCTCAATGACATTCAATTCAGCATTCAAAAAAGGTGCAAGTTTAAGTTTGTTCCACCTGAGCGAGTCTGACCACAAGTCAGAGACCACTATGATGACACACCAAATGATGACCACCAATCAGAGACCACTGATGATACACCAAATGCGTTTAATGGATGCTTTCTGTCTTATTCTAATGCCTCTTAATGGGAAAGTAATTAGAAAGTAACTGAAAGCAATCCGATAATGTTACTGTGTTTGGGTATTCCAAAAATGACAGATTACCATTTTGGACATGTAGTTAGTAACTGTAACAGATTACATTTATAAAGTAACCTACCCAACCCTTACACACTCAGGTTGTACAACTGATGTACAACGTATTTGACACAATGATATTTTGCGATATAACATCTCTGTTGTATATGTTTGTCAGCATAAAAACTTTAAGACAACCATTGTGTGGTTTCTTCTCAACACTTGTGTAAATATTGTTGTGCAGAAATACTCTCTGTTGTTTCACAACTGTTGTGCCAAATACATTCTACATCAGTTGTACAACTTGCGTGTATACAGGGCCAGAGAGTGTGGCTGCATGTGTTTGCAGACAGCAGGAGGTGTGTGCTCTCCACAGTCAGGGCCCGTCCCAAATGCACCCTATTCCCTATAGCCCAGGGCCCTGGTCAAAAGTAGTGCACTATATAGGGAATAGGGTGCCATTTTGGAGACAACCTCCGAGGCAGCAGGACTTGTGATGAGGGATCTCTCTGTAGGGTGGCATTTAAACCTCAGTTAGCACTTTGCTTTGAGAGCCCGGCCCTGGCCTTCAAACTGCCTGAGTACAGAGAGAATACCTGATGACAGACAGTATGAGTCCCAAATAGCATCCTATTCCCTATATAGTGCACAACTTTTGACCAGGTCCAAAAGGACTCTGGTCAAAGGTAGTGCACTATGAAGGGAATAGGGTGCCATTTGGGACGCAACCACAGCCCTCAGTGGCAGGGGGATAAAATAACAATTTCCAACCATTTTGGTTCGAGAGTGAGTTAATTATGATTCATTATTATATATTAGTTATATTGTTAATGAGTTCCATTTCCAAAGTACACTTTGGCAATATGTACATTACTACGTCATACGTCACAGAACTTTTTTAACACATGGACCAGGGTTGGGGTTAAATGCATTTTCATTTTGGAAATTGATTCAAATGTTCAATTCATGAATTAGAAGTCATCCATTAGGGATTAGACCTACTTGTGTAATTGATTCGAATTATGGAAGACTTATAATTTATGAATTGAACATTTTAATCAATTTCAAAAATGAAAACGCATTTAACCCCAACCCTGGTCCATGTTGTTGAAAGAAAGTTATTGTCACAAAAATACAATGAAATCAGACGGGAAATATGTCAAATTAAATTTGAAAATTATTAGCTCAATCAAAATGCCATCATCAAGTTTCTGAGAAATGTAATGTCTTAAAAGTACATTCTAATTAATTTCATTGAAAATGTAGACAAGCCATTTTTTCCATGCATGTTTGTTTGATACCAGTATACCTTTAGATTCAGTCTAGGAGATGGAAATTGTGTGTGGGTGTGCGTGTGCCTGTGTGTGCATGTGAGTGCATCATGTTTTATTTATGTGATATGCAATTTTCAGAATGTAGGGCAGGCTGACCTCGTCTTATTCAACACACACATACACACAAGTACCTACACATGTACAAACACACACAACACCAAAACTACAGATGGACAACAGCACACAACGTAGCTTACATTCATTTGAGATTGTTTATCAAAATAAGGTATTTGAGGACGCTTAGCTGGCTTAATGGCGTATTTCGTGAGATAAAATAAACACCTCACACCTGCTTTGCTCTTTACACACACACACACACACACACACACACACACACACACACACACACACACACACACACACACACACTACATTACAGTAGGGTAACAGTGTCACAGTTAGAGAAATGACCAGGTGGCTGGTTTTTACTGTATGTATAGAAATTGAACTTTGATGGTGATGATACAAAATCACTCTCTGCATGAAACTCAACTGAACACTAGGGAAGGTGCATTTCATCCCTAGATGCTACACGGCTGAGATGATCCTGTACAATACTCAGAGTAATGTTATGTATGTGTTTTTTTGTGCGGTAACACCTTACAATAAGGTTACCTTTATAAAGGGTTTATAATTAGTGTATTAACCATCAATTAAACATTTAGAAACACATTATACATCATTAATTTGTTATCATTAACAGTTAAAATTAATTGGTTCATATTAGGGTTACTGTGTATGTTTCTTAGTTGAACATTTATAGATGGGCTACATTGGTTCTTTAATATGCCTCAACGCAATCATAAACACATACCTACTAGACCATTTAAAGTAAATTTCCCCTCCAAAAGACTGATAACAACTTGAAGTGGGGATTTGTATGTGTGTATTCGCTTAGCTGGGTGTGTGTATGGGCGGCAGGTAGCTTAGTGGTTAAGAGCGTTGTGCCAGTAACCGAAAGGTCGCTGGTTCTAATCCCCGTGCCGACTAGGTGAAAATCTGTCGATGTGCCCTTGAGCAAGGCACTTAACCCTAATTGCTCCTGTAAGTCGCTCTGGGTAAGAGCGTCTGCTAAATGACTAAAATGTATGTGTTTGCAGGGTATCTTTTAAATTTGCATATAGAAAGGTGGTTATTGTAAGCAATATTTTCCCGTAATTACCAGAAACTTTATTAGAAAGCAATCATAGACCATGGTTGGAAGATGTTGAAGAGTCTACTACTCTCCAGTATACCTTCCTATGATTACATTTGATTTGTGCATTAGTAATCTTGACTAAAGTAATACTTAGAGGGGTGCTCATATATCTCACACAGATTTTCCAGGAACTGCTTTACACAATTCAGCGTAGTGAACTATCAACTCGCAAACAACAGACATTGACAGAATTTTAAAGCAACAAACTATACATTGATGCTGGATGAGTGAGTTATAAAAAGCTTTATGGCATAGAGAAAATGTTATTCCTATGTAAACAAAAATCCATTATTTTTCACTATCACACAGATAAGACTTACATGCTCATTAATATTTTCAATAAAAAATGAGGGAACACAACTGTGTGAAACTTCTTTGTTCTGTCACTGAACTCACCCTCATAACACTTTTCAGTTACTCGTCATCAATCTCTGTCCTGTCTTAATTGTTTTGTTTGATCTTTAAACCCACATGTATTCACAGCATATACATTATAAATTATTCCAACTGAATGACTTACCTTGAGTTATGTGGTCATGGACTCCTCAAATCACCTGTGATTCTCTTCTGTTTTTTTACATCCTGGTCGAACAGTTGATAATTCACCAAAAGATGCCCACTGAGGAATGAAAGAGGCAAGAAGGGAGAAAAGGATAGTGAAATAAGTGTTGTGACCTATGATTGAGAGACCCTTTGAGTGAGAGAAAGAGAAAAGAGGAGGAATATAGTAGAAAGAGAGAACAGAAAAGCAGGTGTGACAGTTGTAATGGCTAGCTAGAGAGAGAGAAAGCTTTACATTTTAAAGAGAGAGACAGGGAGGGAGGGAGGGAGGGAGGGAGGGAGGAGAGAGAGTGTGACACAGGGACATAGAGAAAAGAGTGTGGTGACTGGAGAGGAGGAGAATGTTGGCAGAGAGCCAGAGAGGAAAGTTAATAATAGGGCATGATGGTCGGTGCAAATTGAATAACACAGGAGAGAGACAGCCAATGAGAACTCATTATATTAGTCCCATTCTGACGGTGCAGAACATGGGTCTGAGGTAGATGTTGTACGCAGGTAGAAAGCCACATTCCCCTTTTCTGTCTTTGTTGTAATTAAGAACTTGCACACCCTGTGTGTGTTTGTGAGTGTGAAAGAGAGAGTGTGTGTGTGCGTGCATGCATGTGTTGTGTGCGTGCGTGCGCGTGTGTGTGGCAGTATGTCACAACCCTTGTTTGAGTATCTCAGGTACTGTCTGTTTAAGTCTTCATAGATCTGTGTGATAACTCGACAGACAGACCGTGTCAGATCCTGACCCTCTCAAGGCTGAGGTAATAAAGGCAGCCTTTTGAACAACTCTAAAGCTACATCTCAACACACACTGTTTAAGCGTCAGCACAGTGCTCAGCCTGCGTAGACAATAAGACACAACAATAGGACCCTTTATAGCTCACCCTATGTCAAAGAATCAAAATACTCTTGAAGAGTCATACAGAAGTAGTTTACTTATTGACAAAAGCAAAGATGGACAAAGAAAGAGGCTGACCTAGGTCAGATTAAAGTCAAAAGTGTGTGTGTGTGTTCAAATATCAGTTTATAAAATGGCTAGCACACAAGGGATTTAGTTCACTAGATTAATCTCATATTTACATATTTCTGTTGGCCTCAAATCGGCTTTTGTGTATCTCCTCCGCGAGCTCCCCAGCAACAGGTGCTCACTCATCGTGTATGTGTTTGTTTGTGATAAGATGAGTGAGTGGGTGTCGGTGTCATCAGAAATGCTAATGTCTCTTCCCTCTGACATTTTCCAGACTGTGTGTGTGTACATACACTGCAGGCTGAGGGGCACATGGCTCTTATCTCTGTATAATGACTCGGCTATAAGAGCCAATCAAGTTATGAGCAGGTGCGTGGAGTGTGTTCCAGTGTGTGTTCTGCGTGAAGTGTGTGTGAGTCTGTTCTAATGTGTGTTCTGCAAGTAGTGTGTGTGTTTTCTGCGTGGAGCGTGTTCTAGTGTGTGTTCTGGCACGTTACAGTCCCAGACATTACAGCCAGGGTGGTGGGGACTAATTGAGCAGGGCTTTATTACAGACAGAGTATGTACGTGTGTGTTCCGCTTGACTGTATGCGTGTGAGACACTGTGTGTGTGTGTGTGTGTGTGTGTGTGTGTTTTTGTGTGTGAGAAATCATTTACAAATATTACTGTGACAAAGTGAGGAAGGAATCGGAGGAAAAGAGAACAAAAGACATCACAAAACAACCATGTTTCATTTTTGTGTAAAGATCAGACAATTCTGAGACCCAGATCTATTTGTGCTTTCGTTCCAATTCCTAAGCCATTGATTGGCAAGACAGTTGGCAAAACAGCACAAACAGATCTTGGACTAAGAATGGTGGGCGGTAGAGTCTGGATGGTGATTCTGACCATTAAAAGACTCCATCTCGTCTCAGTCAAATGAGGCTTAGATCATGAGAAGAGAGTTGAAGCCATGGAGTTGAGACATTTATCATTGAGTTTAAATATGGTTTAGTTTTATCTCTATGGTTGAATCTGATCCTAAACCCCCCCATGATGACAGACATCAATAGGAGAAACAGCCAGATAAGAGAGAAGAAACACAAGTCTGTGGAAGGTAGGGCTGTGATGATGATGGAATTTGGGGTAATGATTAATTGTCATGCAAATAGCCACGGTTTTGTCATAAATGCCATTTTTGTACACATTGTTGTTGAGCTTGTAATGCATCATAATGTTTCTTTGAAAATTAGCTATGACCAGTGGTGTAAAGTACTGAAGTAAAAAAAACACTAGAACTGCTAAATCAGTAAAACATTTTACTCTGTGTCACGATCGTCGACTGATGAAGCGGAACAAGGCGCAGCGTGATTCTTTATTATGTAGTACACCACACGAACCAAAACAATAAACAAATGATATGTGAAGTCCTCGGTTATACACAAAACCCTACGGAACAAGATCCCACAAAACTAACATGCCAAAAGGCTGCCTAAGTATGGTCCCCAATCAGAGACAACGAGCGACAGCTGCCTCTGATTGGGAACCACACCGGCCAACATAGATCCACACATGCTAGATATACAACATAGAATATATACACTGCTTAAAAAAATAAAGGGAACACTAAAATAAAATATCCTAGATCTGAATGAATGAAATAATCTTATTAAATACTTTTTTCTTTACATAGTTGAATGTGCTGACAACAAAATCACACAAAAATTATCAATGGAAATCAAATTTATCAACCCATGGAGGTCTGGATTTCACTAGAGTGAAAGCACCGCCAGCATTCAAAAGTGACCAAAACATCAGCCAGGAAGCATGGGAACTGAGAAGTGGTCTGTGGTCACCACCTGCAAAACCAGTCCTTTATTGGGGGTGTCTTGCTAATTTCCACCTGTTGTCTATTCCATTTGCACAACAGCATGTGAAATGTATTGTCAATCAGTGTTGCTTCCTAAGTGGACAGTTTGATTTCACAGAAGTGTGATTGACTTGGAGTTACATTGTGTTGTTTAAGTGTTCCCTTTATTTTTTTGAGCAGTGTAGATTCTGCTGAGCAAATTGCCCCTTGTATTAGGGACATGTATATTGTTAATCTCTCTTGAACAAATCATCTTTCCCAGGGACATGAAACACATTAAAGTTATACCTCTGTATAAGAAAGGGATAAAGTCTGACCCAGGGAATTATAGGCCTGTATCTATCCTCAGTATAACATCAAAGATCCTGGAGAGAGTTGTACATGAGCAAATTTATGAATATGTCAACAAACAAAGTCTAATGTATAATTTTCAGTCGGGGTTTAGAAAAACATACTCTACTGATTCATGTCTACTTTACTTGACTGACTTCATCAGGAAAGAGATTGATGAGGGAAATCTCTGTGGAATGGTACTGCTTGACCTACAGGAGGCCTTTGATACAGTTAACCACTGTCTCCTAATCTCCAAACTGGAGGCACTGGGGTTAGGTTAAGCAGTATCCCTCTAGGCTGGGTAAAGTCCTATTTATCAGGTAGGGAGCAAGTCCCCCCACGCAGACAGTGTGGTGAAGAAGGCGCAACAGAGCCTCTTCAACCTCAGGAGGCTGAACAACTTTGGCTTGGCACCTAAAACCCTCACAAACTTTTACAGATGCACAATTGAGAGCATCCTGTCGTGCTGTATCACCGCCTGGTACGGCAACTGCACCGCCCGCAACCGCAGGGCTCTCCAGAGGGTGGTGCGGTCTGCCGAACGCATTACCGGGGGCAAACTACCCGCCCTCCAAGACACCTACAGCACCCGATGCCACAGTTAGGCCAAAAAGATAATCAAGGAGATCAACTACCTGAGCCACTGCCTGTTCACCCCGCTATCATCCAAAAGGTGAGGTCTGTACAGGTGCATCAAAGCTGGGACCAAGATAATGAAAAACAGCTTCTATCTCAAGGCCATCAAACTGTTAAATAGCCACCACTAGCACATTAGAGGCTGCTGCTGCCTATTGAAATCACTGGCCACTTTAAGAAATGGAACACTAGTCACTTTAATAATGTTTACATATCTTGCACTACTCATTTCATATGTATATACTATATTATATTATATAATATTCTACTGTATCTTAGTCCATGCCGCT
This sequence comes from Coregonus clupeaformis, assembly GCF_020615455.1. Lineage (NCBI taxonomy): Eukaryota > Metazoa > Chordata > Actinopteri > Salmoniformes > Salmonidae > Coregonus > Coregonus clupeaformis. The sequence goes on from NC_059207.1 coordinate 52,765,927, forward strand.
CTGTCATTGCTTGTCCATATATGTATATATTCTTAAATTCCATTCCTTACTAGATTTGTGTGTATTGGGTATATGTTGTGAAATTGTTAGATATTACTGCAGTGTCGGAGCTAGAAGCACAAGCATTTCGCTACACCCGCAATAACATCTGCTAAACACGTGTATGTGACAAATAAAATTTGATTTGATGTAGTAGAGGTTAATGGTTCACTGGCAAACCAATGAGTTGTGGCGTTCCATAGGGGAGCGTGCTTGGGCCTCTACTGTTTTTACTGCATATTAACAATATGAAAGATACTTTTTCAAAATATCAATAAACTGGCAGTACATGTGTCAGTGTGTCTCTCTCTCTGTCTCTCTCTCTCTCTGTTTTCTCCCTATGTCCAATACACTTGACTGCTGCAGCAGCAGCTGAGATGTGTGTGCAGTAACACTTTATTTTAATGGTCCATAAGAAACCATTTATAAGGCATTTATTAGGCATTTACAAACCGTTTGCGCACCATTTATTAATCATTACTTCCATATTTGTAAATGTTAGTAAGCTAGTTATTCACACACACACACACACACATACATATATATATATCCTTAAACATCCTGTGTTATGTGCTTCTTCTTTTACCAGGTACTGCAGTAATGTCTACCAATGGCATGTCCATCTTATTGTGAGAAATTACACTGGTCACTCAAAATATTTTTTACATTTTTATAAAGTATAAATAGCACTGACTTTAGTTCATGAACTGTAAAAATACTTTACTAATGATTAGCAGTGGTGACGTGTAATTCAGGGCAGGTGGGGCAGCACCTGTTTTCAGCCCCACCTGTTTAGCTTTTTATTTTTTGTTGTTGCCTGTTTTGCATGTTATTTTTGCATTAAGACGTGTCACATATCAGTTTGCAAACAATGTTCTCCCCAGTTTCGTGATATCCAGCATGACTTCTGCCGCGTTCAAAACAACTGGAAACTTGGAACTGGGAAAGCTCAGACTTCAGTGAGTACAAGACAACTGGGAACTCTGAAAAAAATGAGTTCCGACTGGGAAAATACAGAAAATAATTTTGAACGGTCACCCAAATTGGAATTCCAAGTCGTGAACTCTGGCCTCTTTCTAGAGCCCACAATAAGGACCGCCACACCACCTTCCTGTTCAAGTGAGCACAGCACAATAAGGTGAGTCCAAAAATGTATTGTATGCTGCTGCATAAATGATGTAATATGCTAGGGAGATATATTTATACTGTAGCCAAGAAAGTAATACTAAGTGTATGTTGTGTAGTAAGCTGTTAGTACCCCATGTGCCAAAAATTGTGTTTAGTTTGCCCCACCAAGATATACATGCTAATATCGCCACTGATGATTAGTAAATTGTTTATTAATGTGGGAGTAATGATTAATAAATGGCGAACACACAATTTATAAACGTCTTATAAATGGTTTATTACGGACCCTTAAAAATAAAGTGTTAGCCATCCTAGTTGTGAATTAATAAACACATATATTAGACAAAATCACTGAATAAATGCCTTATAAAGGTATTATACATGCCAATGGTCATCTATAACAGCCTAACTACATATTTAAGTAATTTCAAGTGTTCCCCCTGCCCACTTTAGATAAATGTTTAAATATTAGGTTACATATAGTTCAATAGAAGAAAACAGAAAGAGAGAAGGAGAGAGAAAGACTGACTGTTCCTTAATGTTTTGGCTGTAGCCAATGGATACTGTACATTCAGGAACTGTCAGTCTTTCTCCCCCTCTCTTTGTTTTCTTCTATTGAATTCAATATACAACCTTCTGTGTTTGTCAAAGAACGATGCAGGGACTAGTTTATGTGGATGCAGACAGATTTCCAGCATTGTGCTTCCTTTGACAGTGCCACGCGCGTATGCATATCTTTCTGCCAAGAAGTGACAGGGCTTTCAGCTGAATGAAATAAGCGGGAGATAGGTGAGACTTTCCAGCCTTCAGTGCAGTTGCTATCTAATGTAATCTGACACCAGTCACTTGTTACTACAGCTCATTAACTCACTCACTGGGCTAAAGAGACTGAGATTCAGAAGTGAAAATACACAGACAGTCCCCGAATTGACCTTTATTGTAATACATGATGACTTGTGTTTAGTAAAAAGCACTGTATAAATGTCTAGTAGATGGCCTTTGCCTTACCTATGTCATGACTTGCCCTCATGGGTTGAGGATCAAACATTACTGCTGGGCAAAGGTTTGAACACCCCCTTTCCTGGGGGCCAGTTTTATGACTTAACAGCCGGTCATAAATAGTTTGCAGAAAAGGACTCCTTTTGATCTCTAGTATGGGAAGAAAGAATTTCCCTGTGAGACAAAGGAAGTCTTCCCGCCAAGACTCCAACATCCAAAAGTGGATAATGAAACAATATTCTTACTTAAAAGAATGTGGGAAATGGTCAGTGGGGATCTAAAGAATAATCATGTCATATTGTTTATTATTTTGTGATGTCTATCTATCAAGTTTACATCTAAATGTTGTAAAAATATATGATTAAGTACGAGAACATATTGGTGCCCCATGCGAGGAATCCAAACATATTGGAGCCCCCGTGCGAGGAATCTAAGATAGAATGAGGCCTTACTGTTGAATTGAGTCTATATGAATTGTACAACACATTACGTTATACACCCAGGTTACGTTATACACCAGTAGAGCCGTAGGCAGGATTTGTCGTTGAGGTGTGTGTTTCCATTTGAACAAGATACTAGAGGTTGCCTCCGGTGTTGTATTCCTGACAAAAAGTCAGTGTGTAGAGTTAATTACTGAATGCTATGAGCCAGGACATTTTGGGCCGGCTGATTTAGGTATTCTCAGATATAGTCCCGTTGGGCCAAACGGGTACTATTTCTTCTGTCTCTCGCGTCTCAGGAGCGAGTTCACTCGGTCAGTATTAATTTCTAGAGCAAGGACATGGGGCCAGCAATGATCGGGCCGGAGTTATTATCCATCTGCCTATTGCACTTCGGTAGCGTGGGTAGGCCACATGCGTATCTCTTATGTTACCGCACGTTCCGGTAATATAGTGCTAGCAAAGAGAATGCCGAATGGGTTTGAATGTCACTAGGAAACCCCTTCCCGTTGTGTATGGGATCCTGTTGTGTGCTTAAAACAAGTATAAGAAAGGTTAGCTGTGCACTAGATGCTAAGCTAACAAAGGGAGAGCACTCATTTTGTTTTTCCTGTGTCACGTTGAAATCCCCGTCTTGGCCGACGGAAGTCCCGCCCCTCTGTACTCCCGTTCGAGTTCAGCTTTATGCGATCAGTGACCCCTAGTGGTGAAGAATCGCAAGTAATTTCTTTTGAAAATAAATTATTCTATGTGAGGGCAAAATGTGTTCTTATGGTGTGTAACTACAGGCTACACTTATGATATCCAGCCAATCTCAACTGATTGGATATCGTTGTCTCATTCAATTTAATAAGTTAAATTGCCGAACATACCTTTTCAGGTTCTTCCAACTAATGAGACATTTTAAAATTTTCCATATTAACCTAGATAAAGCAACACTTTTCAGGTTAATTAAAGTTTATTTCCCAGATAGCCTATACAGGTATGATTAATCATTAACATTGATTAATCAATTTAATTTGCTTTTGCAAGCTCATTGGAGCCAACACCCACAGTACTGAACCAGTATTGACTGAAGTCCCGCCTTCACAGGAATCCCACGTGGCTTCAGCCTTAGGGATAACTGACCCTGGTGGTAAATGTACCCTCACATTTGAACTACCGGTTACATTTATGATAATCCAGCCAATCTCAACTGACTGGATATCATTGTCTCATTCAATTTAATAAGTTAAATTACCGAACATACCTTTTCAGATTGATCATTTGGATAAGATCCAAATTGATTTGGTTCAACAAAGGAGACAATTTTTAACTTTTCCATATTAACCTAGATAAAGCAACGCTTTCAGGTCAATTAAAGTTGAATTCCCAGATAGCATATACAGGTATGATTAATAATTATCTTAATCAACTAAATTTGCTTTTGCAAATTAATTCACGTCCAACTCCCACATTACTGATGCAGTAGTGATGGTTCATTAACGTCTATAAATAGATTAACTTCCAACAACTCAAAACCCAAACTTTGGAAAAAATTAAAAATAAAAAATAATGTGCAAGCTATCAGAGGGGGTGGTCCCCACTCCCCCGCTAATTAGTGAACCTTCACCCATAAAAGGATTGTTCGCTGACCTCCACAGCGATACAAACCCTAACTATGCCATTAGCGGAAAAACTGCAGAAATTGCGACAAACGCTCTCCAAAATCAACCATCGGGCACAGGCCTTGTAAAGGTTCTCTCCAGTTTAGCCTTGATGTACCGCCATCAGAGATTGGCATCGGTCCAATACTGCAGTGCACAGCTGAAGCACGAGCAAGAAATGGTTGATATGACGGGACAGGTGGAAAGAACCTGGAAACTAATGACAAAAGCAGATGAGGAAAACATTATGTTAACCGAGGAACTGCGTTTGAAAACGGAACAATTAAAAGTAATTGCAAAAACTTATGACGACAAATGGGCACAAACTCTTCAACAAAATCGTCTTCTACAGGAACAAAATCGTCTTCTACAGGAACAACTCGATTTAGCAAAAACTAAATATGACGAAGTCCACGCCAAACTAGATAAATCTGACAAGTTATCTACAAACAGGAGCGCGCAATTTGATAACATACATTCAGTTTTGATGAACGTTACTCAAAGCAATAATGTTCTAGTCCAAATGCTGCACACCAAAGACGATCAGTTAATGAACACAATGACCAAGTTGGATGACAAATCAGCGAAGCTCATTGAAGTCGCTGACCAAATGAATGATGGGAGAACTCAGGTAATGAAGATGGAAATATTGATTTCTAAGCAAGCGGAGGAAATCTCATCACTGAATCTCTTGCTCTGTACTCAAGACCTCTACCTGCAAACCATGTCAGAGAAGTATGAGGCCGAACGGAGCAAGTGCGACACTCACGTGTCTGAAATAAGTACTCTTAAGCGCCCAAGTGGACCAAGTGAATACAACCCTTAGGTACCATCTGGAAGAATTCCAGAACAGTCACGCACTACAGCGTGACTACCCAGTCAAGCAACCAAGCTCGCAACCGAAGCTCGGTACACAAAGGAGTGAAGACGACAGAAGGTTTCAGACTTTGACCCTCTTGGTCATTCGGCACAGGGTAATATGGCGCCTCCTAGCCAACAAAGCCAAAGCTTCGCTTCTCCTCTTGGCCTTTCGGCCCCCAATTCCCCACAGGATGAAGCCAACCCTCCCCGCACACTTGGCACGGAACGCCTTGACAAACTCGTCAAAAACATCTGCACTTTTGACCCTGTTCCAGGTAAGCCAAACGACACTGAGATGTTCCTTGCAGACATAGAGGACACCTTGAATGGCTACCCGAACACTACGGGTGCTGACAGGCTTTACTTGTTGAAGCGAATGTCGAATAGACACGTGACAAGGTCCATTCGTCTCCAACAGCAAGACGTGCAAAACGATTACGCTAAACTTGCCACAGCTTTGAAAATAGAATTCAGTAGTTCTGCGACTCGCAAACATGACAGCTCGCTGGCTAACACTGTCAAGCAAGCTCGGAATGAACACCCACAAGCTTACTATCGTAGGCTTCGTTCAGCTTACTTTGGCCTACTCACTGAAACCGGAATGGAAGAGCTATTACCATTCAAACAAATGTTTCTGTCGAACATGTATCCCACCTTTATTACCTACTTGGGTCCTACAGCCCACGTTGGTTTGCCAATCTCAGAACTCAGAGAGCTTGCGAGAACAGCTTTTGAGGCAGCAAAAGTATGCAGCACTAAGAGCCCTGACATCTCGGTTTTGGAGTTTGAACAGGAGCACTCACTCCAGTTAGAGGGTGCATTATCAGGTATTGAAGCGTCAAGAGATGACGTACAACAACGGTTTCTACCACGAAACCACGATACCAATACCCACCACGGTCAAAATAACTGTAAAGTACGTCGCCAGCAAAACGACTACCGCTATAATAGACCGGATCGCTACATTCCGGCACCCAATCCAACCAAAGTGTCAGAGCACAAGGGTAACAAGGGTGAAAATGGGTTAAATGATGACAGAAGCATATGCCAATACTCGCTAAAAGCTCTGCTAAGAGAAATAAAGAACCGGAAAGAATTTGATAAACAGGAAAAAGACAAATCACTATCACTAGACGTGGAATTGCCGGACAACAGGGCCGCCAGAATTAACACCCTTAGCAAGGATGTTAACAGTCAAATTACTCCCGCTCTCACTCAAAACCCTATCCAGAACCTGCTCGATCAAGACACAAGACCACAACTCATTGCGGCCAGCAGGTCAAACGACGACTAAAATGAACGAGTCACTCGGAAAAACGAATCATGACTCTCAAATCAGTAAAAAGAGTCGTTCAAAAAGAATGAATCGTTCGTGAACTGCACATCATTATTTCTATACTGATCCAGTGTCAGACATTATAAATCTTAGCTAATTTGGTTTAAATCAGGATGTGTGGGTATCTGATCATAGATCTCTTTCAATATTCAAAAAGCTAAGTTAAAGATGTTAGCCAGTAGCTAGCTAGCTTGCCAGTGGGCTATGCTATGGAATTTACCCCCCTCACAATGAATTTTCACCTGAATACGCCTTGCAAGTGACGCGTTCCTCTTGTGATGGGTGATTTGAAGGAGTCAGGCGCAGGAGGGTAAATCACAGAATAACAGGATTTATTCTGGAAAACAGAGTTACGCAGTAATGCGTCAAAACAGTCCAGTGCGCAAAACAGGCACACTGGAACCAACAAGGCACACAGGGAAAATAAACCGGCAATACAAAATACAAGGAGCTCCACCGAGCTTCACTATCCTCACAATAAACAATCACACACAAAGACAAGGGGGCAGAGGGAACACTTATACAGGTACTGATGAGGGGATATGAACCAGGTGTGTGTAATGAACAAGACAAAACCAATGGAATGATGAAGTGAGGAGCGGCAGTGGCTAGAAGGCCGGTGATGATGAACGCCGAAGCCTGCCCAAACAAGGAGAGGTGGCAGCTTCGGAGAGAGTCGTGACACCTCTGTGTTCAAGTCCCTGGTCTTTTGCATAGGCTTCAAGATTATAACATCAAATACATGAAAGTGCGGTCATATAAGATATATATAAAATTATATTTGTGTTTACTTCGGCCAGATGCCTTTTATGAAGTTTTTGCTCTGAAGACAATTACTCTACGTTTTTGCCCATTGAAGACCATTCAAAAAGCCTATAAAAGTTCAAAAACTAGCTAAAAGGCTACTTGCCGCGTCACTTGCATGGCGTATAATTTGAAAGGAGGAACTTCTCAGGTATGATCATGTTTTTTAGGATGTATTGGAGTGTATTTTGCTTGCAAACATGTGCAACCTAGCCAGTGGCTAAAGTTAGCTACAAGCTAAAGTTTTGCAGTTAACATTATAGGCTTTTAACTCCTACATTTTACATTTACATTTTAGTAATTTAGCAGACGCTCTTATCCAGAGCGACTTACAGTTAGTGAGTGCATACATTATTTTATTTATTTTTTCATACTGGCCCCTCGTGGGAATAGAACCCACAACCCTGTTGTTGCAAACAACTCCTACAGTCCCACCTTGACATCGGCATGTTTTTTGGACACCTATTAAACATTGTGTCTTCCATTCCTGTGACAGTCCTCATGAGAGCCAGTTTCATCATAGCGCTTGATGGTTTTTGCGACTGCACTTGAAGAAACATTCAAAGTTCTTGAAATGTTCTGTATTGACTGACCTTCATGTGTTAAAGTAATGATGGACTGTCGTTTCTCTTTGCTTATTTGAGCTGTTCTTGCCATAATATTGACTTGGTCTTTTACCAAATAGGGCTATCTTCTGTATACCCCCTGTACCTTGTCACAACACAACTGATTGGCTCAAACGTATTAAGAAGGAAATTCCACAAATTATTTTAATAAGGCACACCTGTTAATTGAAATGCATTCCAGGTGACTACCTCATGAAGCTGGTTGAGAGAATGCCAAGAGTGTGCAAAGCTGTCAGCAAGGCAAAGGGTGGCTATTTGAAGTATAATATAAAATATATTTTGATTGTTTAACACTTTTTTGGTTACTACATGATTCCATATGTGTTATTTCATAATTTTGATAAAGAAAAACCCTTGAATGAGTAGGTGTGTCCTTTGACTGGAACTGTATACATTTGAAGACAGAAGTTTACATACACCTTAGCCAAATAAATGTAAACTCAGTTTTTCACAATTCGTCACATTTAATCCTAGTAAAAATTCCCTCTCTTAGGTCAGTTAGGATAACAACTTTATTTTAAGAATGTGAAATGTCAGAATAATAGTAGAGAGAATTAATTATTTCAGCTATTATTTATTTAATCACATTTCCAGTGGGTCAGAAGTGTACATACACTCAATTAGTATTTGGTAGCATTTCCTTTAAATTCTTTAACTTGGATCAAACGTTTCGGGTATGTCACGTTCGTTGAATGACGGGTCAGACCAAGGCGCAGCGTGATATGCGTACATGTTTATTAAACTTTAAACACACGACGAAACGAAACGTGAAGTCCAAGGTAGAACACATAACATACCTTACAAGGAACAAGATCCCAGAACTAGACTGTGCCAATAGGCTGCTTAAGTATGGTCCCCAATCAGAGACAACGAGCGACAGCTGCCTCTGATTGGGAACCACACCGGCCAACATAGATCCACACATGCTAGATATACAACATAGAATATATACAAACAAAGAATACACACACCCTGACTCAACATATAAGAGTCCCCTGAGTCAGGGCGTGACAGGGTAGCCTTCCACAAGCTTCCCACAATAAGTTGGGTGAATTTTGGCCCATTCCTCCTGACCGAGCTGGTGTAACTGAGTCAGGTTTGTAGGCCTCCTTGCTCGCACACGCTTTTTCAGTTCTGCCCACACATCTTCGATAAGATTGAGGTCTTCTGATGACCACTCCAATACCTTGACTTTGTTATCCTTAAGCCATTTTGCCACAACTTTGGAAGTAGTTATTGTCGATTTGGAAGACCCATTTGCGACCAAGCTTTAACTTCCTGACTGATGTCTTGAGATGTTGCTTCAATATATCCACATAATTTTCCTTCCTCATGATGCCATCTATTTTGTGAAGTGCACCAGTCCCTCCTGCAGCAAAGCACCCCCACAGCATGATGCTGCCACCCCCGTGCATCACGGTTGGGATGGTGTTCTTCGGCTTGCAAGCTACCCCCCTTTTCCTCCAAACATAACGATGGTCATTATGGCCAAACAGTTCTATTTTTGTTTAATCAGACCAGAGGACATTTCTCCAAAAAGTACGATCTTTGTCCCCATGTGCAGTTGCAAACCGTAGTCTGGCTTTTTTATGACGGTTTTGGAGCAGTGGCTTCTTCCTTGCTGAGCAGCCTTTCAGGTTATGTCGATATAGCACTTGTTTTACTGTGGATATAGATACTTTTGTACCCGTTTCCTCCAGCATCTTCACAAGGTCCTTTGCTGTTGTTCTGGGATTGATTTGCACTTTTCGCACCAAAATATGTTCATCTCTAGGAGACAGAACGAGTCTCCTTCCTGAGCAGTATGACGGCTGCGTGGTCCCATGGTGTTTATACTTGCGTACTATTGTTTGTACAGATGAACGTGGTACCTTCAGGCGTTTGGAAATTGCTCCCAAGGATGAACCAGACTTGTGGAGGTCTACAAATTTTTTTCTGAGGTTTTGGCTGATTTCTTTTGATTTTCCTATGATGTCAAGCAAAGAGGCACTGAGTTTGAAGGTATGCCTTAAAATACATCCACAGGTACAGCTCCAATTGACTCAAATGATGTCAATTAGCCTATCAGAAGCTTCTAAAGCCATTACATTATTTTCTGGAATTTTCCAAGCTGTTTAAAAGGCACAGTCAACTTAGTGCCTTACCTCCATAACTTGCCACATTTGCACACACTGTATATATATATATATTTTCTGTGGTATTTTTGACTTTATGACTTGTTTTATCCCATATGTAACTCTGTGTTGTTGTTTTTATCGCACTGCTTTGCTTTATCTTGGCCAGGTCGCAGTTGTAAATGAGAACTTGTTCTCAACTGGCTTACTTGGTTAAATAAAGGTTAAATAAAAAAATTAAGTGTATGTAAACTTCTGACCCACTGGAATTGTGATACAGTGAATTATAAGTGAAATAATCTGTCTGTAAACAATTGTTGGAAAAATTACTTGTGTCATGCACAAAGTAGATGTCCTAACCGACTTGCCAAAACTATAGTTTGTTAACAAGAAATGTGTGGAGTGGTTGAAAAAACAGTTTTAATGACTCCAACCTAAGTGTATGTAAACTTCCGACTTCAACTGTATATATTATTATTTTTTACTCATATGTGACTAGTTTCAGGCTATGACACGTGTTACTACTTCACATTAGAGGCATTTGAACGTAAACATTAATTTTTTAGCAAAATGCGTTTTTTGGCAGAAATGTCTTCTGCCACATGCGAACTTTCATGTGCCTTAATAACAAACTTGTATGCCATCTGTAAATACGAATACAATTGTTAAATTAAGAGCCTAGTTGGTTTAGTGGCGGAAAAAGACAGAAACCTTCCCGCTAGCCATGATTGGCTGAGATAATGGATGGGCTGGACATGCCGAGAGATGAGTTCGGATTGGTCTATCATGTAGCACGCTTCTGTCTATAACATGAGCTGCTCAGTATGTGTAGGTAATCCTTTCTAATGCAGCTTTTTTGAAAGATATCATGAAGAACAGCATAAGTGTTGCTAATGCTCTCCACTTTCTGTAGGACCGAGTTTTGAAATGCCCGGTGGAGTATGATCGCTAAGGAGATGGAGAAAATTCTGCCATGTGATTGCAAATAATGCAGAGGGAGTCGAAAAGAGAACACACAGAGGAAGGCTGTTGTATAAAACACCTGTCTCCGGATTACACCTTCAAACTAAGGTTAACCATGGCATCCGTGACAGAGAGGGTGAAGCGTTCATCTATGTATACGGGTAAGAGAGTCTAGCTAGCTACATTTTCAGATATTATACGTTTCTAATTTTGTCAGAAAGTTGTTTTCATTGCAAGTTAAAGCATAATGTTAGCTAGCTAACATTAGCTGGCTGGCTCGCTAGCTAACATTAGGTGTATGATCTGAGTAGTAATATTATTCATAAATAATATTATTAACTTGTAAAGAATGATCTTGTTGTGAGTTTATTTTCCTGTAATAATTACATTTACGTCATTTAGCAGACGCTCTTATCCAGAGCGATTTACAGTTAATGAATACATTTGTTTTTTTTATACTGGCCCCCCGTGGGAATCAAACCCACAACCCTGGCGTTGCAAACACCATGCTCTATCAACTGAGCTACATCCCTGCTGGCCATTCCCTCCCCTACCCTGGACGACGCTGGGCCAATTGTGCGCCGCGTCTCCCGGTCGCGGCCAGCTGCGACAGAGCCTGGATTCGAACCAAGATCTCTAGTGGCACAGTTAGCACTGCGATGCAGTGCCTTAGACCACTGCGCCACTCAGGAGTACAAATTAGCTAAAGTTAAGACATTGTCAGCGATATGATATGGTCATTATTTGAACTGGCTAGCCAGCTAACTTAACATTAGCTAGCTAGCTAACAAGTTAGAAACAAACCAAAACATTGTTTAGAAAGTTGCTTTTAGTTGCCTGGTTTGCTAGATTGACATATACTAAATTCATTTTTTAACGGATGGGTTTATTGGTGTTAAAATACCCCAGTTAGGCTATCATGCAGCCTGTCGTTTCGTTTTTGTTTTTATACTTTTTCATAATGACAAGTTTGATGTTGGACGACAATAGAATGTTAATGGTGTCACTTCGACAACTGTCTACAGACATGTCGATAGACGTAGTATAAACCAGCCTTTGGTCTAGAAATCTTTGGTTGTTTAGTACACTACCATACTCACTCTGTTTAGCACATGGTTTCACATGTGAATCCTTAAAGAGATGGGTGGGGCTAAGGCTTAAAAGGGTGTGAACGATGCTGAATGGATGTACACAAAGAAGAGCTCTCCAGTAGGTGTACCAAAACATTTAAGGGCCATTTTCTCAAAGGTGGGGGTACAAGTTTATCAACTTTCAAAGCAGAATTACTGTTCCATTGTTCCTCAACTGTAGTGTATGATATACCATTTTCTAGCTCTGAGTCTCTACTTTCATCAAATGTAAAAAACACCATTTCAAATTTTGCTACATTTTCACATATTTGGAGGCATAATTCATGGCACATTTGACCCCCTATGCACTTTTAGCAATTTTTACAGCCCAGTACTGGGTTATCTTTAGCCCTCGATTATGACTCTCAGTTCCATTACATAACACATAACACGTGTCGCTTGCGGTATGGTTTTGGAAGCATAGTCTTTCATATTAGCTTTTGAGCAGGCTGAAAGAAACAGTTGCATTTAAGCATTATACTGTACATCCTCCCTCATGTACAGCCTTTGACTTTGAAATCTTATTAATCTCAGTTACCCAGAAGTTAAATTCCATTAACAATTGTGATTACCTTTGTGCAAAGGAAGCAAGAGGAAACTCTAGGCCAAGCCCCTCCCTTCCGCTAATTTCACCAGTGTTTATCATGGCCAAAAATGACTTTATTTTTTTTCATACATTTTTATGATATAGCCAATTTTGACTTAGTGGCTGTGGAAACCGTTTATATTCCGCACACGGGCTTGAAAACTGCCTTCGCACAATCCAGATTTGTCCAAATAATCAATGAAACCAGGAACGACTGGTGCTCGTAATCACATAATTCTATGTGAGCCTTGACAGACTCGCAACGTTTCATTTGTCCACGAGCGTCTACAGTGCCACATAGTTGTCATTTTCTCTTATCTTTTGATGTATCGCTTAGTTTTTTTCAAACTTAGTAAAGACAGACATTAACATACATTCTGAGTTTAGAGTCAATTGGATGATGATTTTATGACAAATCCAAGATGGCGGAAAATACAATATGGCGGACCTTATGGGTCCTTGAGGCAAATTGTTTCTTTATGATCAGAAACAGTTATATTCCAAGTTTCGTGGTTGTATCCAAACGGAGCAGCGGGGCTGAGCCTTAGACTTTGAATGCTTATTACAGCACCACCTATGGGCCAATATAATGTTTTGGGGTTTCTGAGTAGCGGTGTTGATATACTTTAATATTGCCAAAGTATATTTTTTACCAATCGAGCATTGAGATATTGCAACAAGTGTGAAAGAATAATAAAGAAAAAATAAGAATTCTATCAAAAACAATAGCTTCGCTGCCAGCACCCCTAATAAATACACTGAAAGTATAAGTTTGGGATTTTAAGACCTGGGCCAGTATTTGTCAATTGTCTAAGAGTAGGAGTGTTGATTATTGACAGAGGGGACTTGATCCTAGATCAGCACTCCTGCTCTGAGACACTTGGTAAATACAGACCCTTTATTTTCCACTGAAATGCTCTATTGTAGCTTGACCCAGACAGTTTTGTGTGTGTGTGTTCATAACAAGGTTATGTGGTAAAAGGGAAAGTAATTGAGGTCTTAAAATCCTGAACTTAATCTTTAAAGAGTGTGTGGAGAAGTGAAGAGTTTAAGAGTGTGAATGCTGTATTGTTAAAGCATCCTTGAGCGATGACATCTCCATGACAACAAACTGAACTGCCAAGGGAGAAATAAAAAGTATGAGGGACACTGTGTGTATGTGCGTGTGTGTGCGTGTTTTGAAGTTGAAACTTTTCCACTTTCAATTTCTTTCAGCTAAGCTGACAAATAGCATAATTGAAAAGCGCTAAAGTGTTTTGGACAGCAGAGAATGCAGTCACATTGGAGAATGCACCAAGGTCATTAATGATTTCTTGCGTCACAAGTTACTGAGGTAAAGTCTGAACCCTGTAAAGAAGTTCCTGCTCTAGTAAACAGTTTGAAACATTCACCCACTCAAAACCCATTTCTCCACCGGTATGTCTTTCTTTATGACCATACCCATTTACACAAGTTTGCATCTTTCTATATGATTGACTGACTGACTGTCTGTCTGTCTGTCTCTCTCAGAGAGATAGTAACCCAATTCCATTTCACCTTCTCCTCTGCACTTTTTGTAGTCTGAAAAGAAAAGCGTAGGCAATATGGCAATAGTTCCTTGAAGCTCCTGATAAGCTAGGTGGAATTAATATCATATTGCTAACACCTACCCATTCCTTTACAAATCTACAAGGACATGGAGGGGTGGGATTGGGGGAGAATAAGCTATGCCAAAGGACAATGTCCTCATGCAATGTTGCTCACTTTGTCCATAGTAAATCCTAGATCAGTGCATAAAGGCTACCTGTTATATTTCTGATCTTGAACAGTAAGCTGACCCTATACCTGTGTCTAAGGAGTGTTGCTCACCTTGTGCGTAGTAAGCTGATTCTAGATCTGTGTTGAAGGCTAGCTGTAGTATTTCTCACCATGTACAGAGACCTGCCTCTGATCATACAGACCTGGTTGGCCCATTCTGCCATCTCAGCTGTTTCCAGCAGGTGGCGCGCTGAGTTGAAGTCTGATGCCAGGTGGTGAGCACCCACAGGAGGCTCTCTGACAATGTTAGGACAACATAGTAGTACTGTTAATGTGTTTTGGTTAAAAAAATTCAATTACTTTCATTATTACATTGTAACGTATGACACAAAGATACACAGAGGATTTATTTTTTACAAATCTGTCACCTATTGGTCACCACACACTAATTAAATGTAATCAACCAAATTACCACGAACTCCGCAGCATGGAACCCAAAATATGTGTTATTTGACAGTGTGTATCATACAAATGTGGTCTGTGGCGGCCAAGTTAGAGTTATTCCTTTTGTTATGGTTATTGTATATATATACAGTGCATTTGGAAAGTATTCAGACCCCTTCCCTTTTTCCACATTTTGTTACGTTACAGCCTTATTCTAAAATTGATTAAATAAAAAAAATGTATCATCAATCTACACACAATACCCCATAATGATGTTAGTCCGCTAGGGACCCGTTTTCATTGTATTAAGTTTCTAATCCCTACCTACACCGCGTACGTGTTTGTGTCTTGTGTTATCATTTTTAATTAGTTAGTAAATAAAAAATTAAATCAATTTGTGTGATACGGAATGATCAGTAAGACTCAGGTTCGTGCAGACTTAAAGAGTCTACGACTTTCAGAATGAGACTGATATGAGGTAAATTATTAATAAATGACTGTTAAATGATAAGAGATATCTAGATATCTTTAGAGTAATTTTTTCCCGTGGTGCCCCAAATTCCTAATGAGTTAATTGTTACATTATTAATTTAATCTAGTAACAATTAAACATAGTAGGTAATTATTCGATAAATAATAGTCATCACAACAATGAAAGTCACGTAAGGACATATTGGTGCCCCCGTGTGAGGAGTCTAAGATAGAACTAGGCCATACTGTTTAATTCAGTCTATAGGAATTGTGTAGCAAGATACGTTGTACACCAATAGCGCTGTAGGCAGGATTGTTGTTGAGAGTGGAGTGTGTGTGGTCCCTTTTCATCCAGATACTAGTAGGGAGAGATTGACTCCAGTGTTGTATATCTGACGAAAAGTCAGTGTGTAGGGGATTTACTGAATGCTACGAGCTAGGACATATGAGCCAGCCAATGCAGTTGTCAAGAGAAATAGACAAGGTTGAGCCAACCGTGGACTATTTCTGTCTCTCGCGTTTCAGAAGCGAGTAGACTCGGTCAGTATTAATTTCTTGAGCTAGGACATATGGGCCAGTAAATTAAAGAAATTTGACAATATATCGTTGTTGGCTGAAGCAAAGTATTATCTCTCTGTCTATTGCCCTTCAGTAGCGTGAGTAAGACCAACGGCTGTAAGGGATCGGGGGTTGGCTGGGTCTAGACAGAGTCTGACACTTCCCCGATCTACAGAGAGGGGGAGTCATCAGACTCGATCTGGTTCACCTGAGTTCTGAGCACACCTGTCCGTAATTAGGGCAGGATATAAGGTGTGCTCAGAAGTTCAGTCGGTGCGAGGTATTGTTCCTTTGTGACTTGCTAAGCGTTTTGTTCCGAGAGAGAGAGAGAGAGAGAGAGAGAGAGAGAGAGAGAGAGAGAGAGAGAGAGAGAGAGAGAGAGAGAGAGAGAGAGAGAGAGAGAGAGAGAGAGAGAGAGAGAGAGAGAGAGAGAGAGAGAGAGAGAGAGAGAGAGAGAGAGAGAGAGAGAGAGAGAGAGAGAGAGAGAGAGAGAGAGAGAGAGAGAGAGAGAGAGAGAGAGAGAGAGAGTTTGTTGTTTTTGATTACCCGTGTATCCGACCTGTGCCTTGTTGTTTGACTCCCCGAATTGCTTAATCCTCTGCTTGTCTACCCCAGTGATTACCGTCCTCTGATCCTGTGCCTGTGCCCTCGACTACGACTAAGCCCGCTCCCTTGGTACCTCTGCCTGTCTATGCCTGGCCCGGTTTTGACCACAGCCCGCCCGACCACGATTAAGCTATTCCCTTGTCTGTACTCTAATAAAGCATCGCAATTCTGCGATTGGATCTTACCACTCTGTCCGAGTATTCATTACAGAATACCTCGCCTATACCATGGATCCAGCGGAATTACAGAGGCGATGGGAGATACAGGAGAAACGGATGGATGAACTCCTGCAACTACTCAACGCTGGTGCGGCTGAAGGCACCACCCCAAGCACGGTCAGTCCTCGTCATGCACCTCCGATTTCTCTACCGACAAGGTACGACGGGGAACCTGGCAAATGTCAGGGGTTTCTACTCCAGACGTCCCTGTATATGTCGTATAATCGTACTATGTTTCCCGATGACCGTAGCAGGGTGGATTTCATGATTTCTCTGCTAACGGGAAGAGCACTGGATTGGGCTACTGAACTTTGGGCAGCTGAGGTCCCCGAGTTGAATGCGGAAGTTCAGTTCAAAAGACTGTTCCAAGAGGTGTTCGACCACCCAGTATCTGGGCGTAGTGTGGGAGACCAACTATGCGAACTTCAGCAGGGCCGTCGCACAGTAGCCGACTACGCTTTGGAGTTCCGTACTATAGCAGCCGGTAGCGGATGGAGCGAGACTGCTTTGCTCACCGTTTTCCGAAGAGGGCTGCGCAAAGACGTACAGACTGAGTTGGCTTGTCGAGGAGATATCACTGTGCTACATGAGTTTATCAAAATAGCCATCTCTATTGATAATCTGATAGTGCAACATAAGGTATCCACAGTCCGGGAGCCCTCGGTCACTGGTCCTACGCATTCGACAGAGCGGAGGAGAGAATCTGAGGAGGAACCTATGCAACTGGGACGGTCACCCCTACAAGATTCGGTGAGACAACAACGTCGGCAAGACGGACTATGCCTGTATTGTGGTCAGTCGGGTCATTTCGTTCGTCAATGTCCGGTACGCCCAAACCGTAACCCAGGATATCGCCTCGGAACTGCCAAACCGGTGAGTGAGACTCAAGTGTTCAACATTACCTCTAAACAAATGTATGTGCCAGTTACCTTATCGGTCGGAGAGAAAGTGCGCAGGTTGGAGGGTCTTATTGATTCCGGAGCGGCTGCCAGTTTTCTGGATATGGGTCTCGCTGAGGAATTGGGAGTTCAACTTATCCCAATTCAACCTCCCCCTGCGAGTCAACGCGCTAGACGGTGAGCCCATGGGCACGGGGTTCATTACGCACCGTACTGAGGTAATCAAGTTACAAGTGGGCTCCATACACCATGAGGACATCATTTTGTTCGTCATCTCCGCTCCACGGGAGCCGCTAGTTCTCGGCCACCCCTGGCTCGTCACCCATGATCCGGTCATCTCCTGGAAATCTGGCGATATCACAGCTTGGAGTGAGGTATGTAGGGCCGAGTGCCTCAAGTTACCTTGCAAAACGTCTACTGTGGAGGATGCGCAGGGTGCGGTGTCTACTGTTGTGCCAACAGAATACCAGGATTACGCGCAGGTGTTCTCCAAGGAGAGGGCTACCGTATTACCACCTCATCGGGCCTGGGACTGTGCGATTGATCTGCTATCCGGGGCTACACCTCCTCGTGGAAGAATCTACCCGTTGTCACAGCCGGAACGAGAATCGATGAGCAAGTATGTTGATGAGGCGCTACAGCAAGGGGCCATTCGCCCATCTACGTCTCCCGCCGCATCCAGTTTTTTTCTTCGTGAAGAAAAAGGATGGCGGACTGCGTCCTTGTATAGACTATCGAGGTTTGAACGATATTACCATAAAAAATCGTTACCCTCTTCCTTTGATCCCAGCAGCCCTCGAGCAGGTGGGGCAGGCCTCTATCTACAGTAAACTGGACCTCAGGAGTGCGTACAATCTGGTGGGCATTAGAGAAGGGGATGAATGGAAGACCGCCTTCATCACACATCGAGGACACTATGAATATTGTGTCATGCCCTATGGACTTACCAACGCGCCCTCAGTATTCCAGGCGTTCATGAATGACATTTTCAGGGACATGATTGATCGCTTTGTGATAGTGTACATTGATGACATCCTAATCTATTCTAACTCTCTGAGTGAACATGTGTCCCATGTACGACAGGTTCTGGATCGGCTCCTACACCACTCTCTGTTCGTGAAGGCAGAAAAGAGTGAATTCCATGTCACCACGATTTCCTTCCTTGGGGCCATACTCACTCCCGACGGGGTTAAACTGGATGCATCCAAGGTACAAGCGGTACAAGATTGGCCTCAACCCCAGACGGTGAAAGAGCTCCAGAGATTCTTGGGGTTTGCCAATTACTATAGACGGTTCGTGCGTAATTTCAGCACCACCGCAGCTCCCCTGTCGGCGATGACCAGCTACAAGGGTCGCGGTCTGAACTGGACGGAGGGGGCAGTGCATGCGTTTGAAACGTTGAAGCAACGCTTTAACACCGCTCCCATTCTATGTCAGCCGGACCCTACCTTGCCGTTTATCGTGGAAGTGGACGCCTCGGAGGTTGGAGTGGGAGCCGTGTTATCCCAACGCCAAGGTGAGCCGCCTAAATCACGACCCTGTGCTTTCTTTTCAAAGAAACTGAATTCGGCCGAGCAGAACTACGACGTGGGTAATTGTGAACTACTGGCGGTGAAGTTAGCACTGGAGGAGTGGAGACATTGGTTGGAGGGAGCAGAGCATCCGTTCCAAGTGCTCACGGACCACCGCAACCTGGAGCATCTTCACAGTGCTAAACGACTGAACTCCCGACAGGCAAGGTGGTCTTTATTCTTCAACCGTTTCCGATTCACTGTCTCTTATATCCCCGGGTCCAAGAATGGTAAGGCGGACGCGCTTTCCCGACGGTTCGAGCGCGCGGAAAGACCCGTGGAACCAGAACCTATCCTCCCCAGGAGTTGCCGTGCTGGTCCTGTGAGGTGGGCTATCGATGACACTATTCAGGAGAGCCTACAATTGGAACCAGCCCCTCCAGAATCCCCGGAGTCAAAGGTGTTTGTACCAGCTCCGTTTCGACCTCAACTGATGGAATGGTGCCACACGTCGCTGGGATCTGGTCATCCCGGAATCACTCGAACTGCACGACTCATCAGCCGAAAATACTGGTGGGATTCCCTCACAGATGACGTCAGAGACTATGTCTTATCCTGTCCAGTATGTGCTCAGTCCAAGGTACCTCGTGCACTACCAGAGGGTAAGCTGATGCCATTGCCAACTCCTCAACGACCCTGGTCGCACATTGCCATGGACTTTGTTACCGACCTACCAGAATCAGAGGGCCATACTGTAATTCTCGTGGTCATCGATCGTTTCTCCAAGATGTGCCGGTTAGTACCCATGACCCGTTTGCCTAACGCCACTCAGATGGCTGAGACTATGTTTACCCAGGTGTTCCGGCAGTTTGGTGTCCCGGAGGATATTGTTTCCGACCGGGGACCCCAGTTTGTATCCCGGGTATGGAAGGCCTTCTGCGAACGCTTGGGCATCTCGGTTAGCCTAACCTCCGGATATCATCCCCAGGCCAATGGGCAGACAGAACGGCTCAACCAGGAAATTGGGAAATATCTACGGCAACAATGTTCGCGGCAGCCGCAAGAGTGGAGCCGATTCCTTCCTTGGGTAGAGTATGCTCAGAACTCACTCATTCACACCTCCCTACGCCTAACGCCCTTCCAGTGTGTTCTAGGGTATCAACCACCCCTGTTCCCGTGGGATACCGCATCAGGGATGGTACCGGCGGTGGACGAGTGGTTCCGTCGGAGTGCGCAGGTCTGGGAGACGGCCCATCAACATCTCAGTCAAGCCTCACAACAGCAAAAGACCTACGCCGACCGACGCCGGAGACCTACTCCCACTTATCAAACCGGGCAACGAGTGTGGCTGTCTACTCGAGACCTGCGGTTCCGACGGAGCTGCAAGAAGCTCCAACCCAGGTACATTGGTCCTTTCAAGGTACAGAGACGTATTAACCCTGTCACCTACCGTCTGTTACTCCCTCGACACTACAGGATAAATCCTACGTTCCACGTCTCCCTGTTGAAACCTGTCCATTATAGCCCGATGTACCCACCAATCGCTCAACAACCTACTACACCACCTTTGGAAGATGAACAGGACACCACCTATACAGTCCACGAGATACTGGAGTCAAGACGGAGACGAGGGGGCATCGAATATCTCGTGGACTGGGAGGGATATGGACCTGAGGAACGGTCCTGGGTCCCTGCTAAGGACATACTAGACCCCGCTCTCAAGGCCACTTTCCACGCTGAAACCCAGATCATCCCGGACCCCGACCCAGAGGAAGACCACCCGGTAGAGGTAGAAGGCCGTCAGGAGCCGGCCCTGGGGAGGGGGATACTGTAAGGGATCGGGGGTTGGCTGGGTCTAGACAGAGTCTGACACTTCCCCGATCTACAGAGAGGGGGAGTCATCAGACTCGATCTGGTTCACCTGAGTTCTGAGCACACCTGTCCGTAATTAGGGCAGGATAGAAGGTGTGCTCAGAAGTTCAGTCGGTGCGAGGTATTGTTCCTTTGTGACTTGCTAAGCGTTTTGTTCCGAGAGAGAGAGAGAGAGAGAGAGAGAGAGAGAGTTTGTTGTTTTTGATTACCCGTGTATCCGACCTGTGCCTTGTTGTTTGACTCCCCGAATTGCTTAATCCTCTGCTTGTCTACCCCAGTGATTACCGTCCTCTGATCCTGTGCCTGTGCCCTCGACTACGACTAAGCCCGCTCCCTTGGTACCTCTGCCTGTCTATGCCTGGCCCGGTTTTGACCACAGCCCGCCCGACCACGATTAAGCTATCCCCTTGTCTGTACTCTAATAAAGCATCGCAATTCTGCGATTGGATCTTACCACTCTGTCCGAGTATTCATTACAACGGCAAAAACATGTATTTTATGTTTCCGACACTCTGAGAGCTTGCGAGCACAGCTTTTGATGCATCCAAAGCGGGCCGGGCTAAGAGCCCGGACACCTCGGTTTTCAATATTGAGGGGGTGCAATCACTCCAGTTGGAGGGTGCAGCATCAGGGACAGGAGCGGAAAAAGATGACACACCAGGTGTGCGGCTACCACGTACATACCACACCGATGACCACCGCAGTAATGATAGCTACAAAGAACGTCCCCAACCAAACAGGCCTCGCAGAGGTCGATCTGGCCGCTACGTTCCTGCATCTAACCCTCACAAATGGTCAGGGAACAAGGGTAACAAGCGTAACAAGAGTAACAAAGGGTTCGATGGTAACCAAAACATAACCCAAAGCTCTCTAGAAGCTCTGATAAGAGATGTACTGCAGCGAAAAACATTTGAGAAAGGGGGAAAAGATAAGTCACCATGACTAGGCGTGAAATTGCCAGAGAATGGGTCCCCCGAAATTAACACCATATTCTATTCTATTCAAGGTCGGAAACGTTCACCTTAACCCCGCCCTCACTCAAATAGCAGTCCAGAGCCCACTCGTTCTAGACACAAGCCCATGGGCTTTCAACACAGATAACTCACCACTCCGTTCTGCCAACCCACTCCACTTTGTTGGCGATATGACAAGAAAAACCGACTCAAACAGGCCATACCTCAAAGCTGTCTTAGAGGACTGTTTGACCTGTGATGCACTGATAGATTTGGGTTTTACTATTTCCCTCATATCTCAAACTTTGCTGGATGAACTCAAAAGGGCAGTGGACCCAGCGAAACCTTGGTTAAAACGATGCGACACTAAACTTTGAGATTTCACTCAGGCTACCTCGCCTCTTACCAAGCGTATCCTAATAAAACTGAAAGCTTTGAAAGCGTGTCACTTGTCCACCCTGTGTACGTGACTAGCATTGACACCGAGCAGATGCTGATTGGGATGGATTTAATAGACCGTTTGGTACCACTGATGGATTGGAAATCCAACCAAATCTGGTCACAAGTCGCAATAACTCTGCTGACACCACCGCCTTCATCGAAGGCTACATGCAATACGTTATGCGACAACGACGGTTCGGCGTCCTCAACTGACATACCCCCAGATGACAGGGTGACTAGTTCAACTCGGAAACTAACCGAACATGAGGTTTTCCTATGTAGCTTGGGTGAATCACCAGCCGATACATACCGCCCTCCACTGATATGCGGCGTGTGCCTAAACGGCACAATGGTTGAGGATGCCATACTGGCAACGGGGGACCCATCCGAAAAATCTGCAATCAGTTTGGAAATGTTCAACAACATTTCAAAAACGGCTATTTTCCACCCCCTGGTTCGGATAACATTCAGATTCCCACTGGGATCGACTCCCCAGACGACACTCACCACTTTAGGGGTATGTGCGCTATCGAGCCGCATTGGAAACATGGAAGTATTTCACTACTTACTGGTTGTCGCGAACCTCCCGCATACAGTCTATGTGGGAGCGGACATTTTGGTGAGATTGGGTGTTAAACGCGATACCATACACCAAGTTCTTTGGTCTTTGGTGCAGCCAGCTCAACATGCCTTGTCTTTCGACCCTGTGTGAATGGCATCCTGGCAGACTATTCCTGAAGCTTGCAACATGATAACTGAGTCCGCCGTGGTGATACCGGCAAGAACCACAGAGGTTTCTATAAGACGGAACCTGGTGCCCGGCTACCAGATGGAAGGCACCACTGCATTCTTCCAACCCTTGCCGCAATTATTCGAATTGGGGCTGACTATCAATGGTAACACGCTGTTGGAGCTAAACGCTAGATCCACTTACCTCTTGGTGCAGAATCTGACTCAAGCAGATATATCCATTCCTCAGCACACTCAGCTAGGAACATTGATTGATTACTCATTCCATGATTTTGAACTTGTTGTTTCCGTGATTGGGCCTCTTCCTTCCTCCCTAGACCTATGTGGTGAGGAAGGGACGCTTTTTACTTGCCCGTCAAAGGCAATCGCAATAACTCCCATATTGCCACTGGATGACACATCAACGTTCAGGCTGGATGACGATTCTGACAATGACCTGTTGATATACTCCATCATCACGGAGGATGATACCGCATCTTCTTCTGCACGTGAAGTACACACTGATGACGTAACAGCTAATGATTCCCCCACCATTGACAAGCCGTCACCACCTGATGAATACCTGTACAATGCTGTTGAACCATATCCTGGCTTTCCATGCACAGGTACTACAGCTACTGACAGAGGCAGACACACTTGTCAATTACACTGAAAGACATCAGTTGCGGGACTTATTTAACAAACACAGAGAGATCTGGTCGACAGACTCGCTGGATTGCGGGGTTACGGGTATTCATGTGGTGCGTATTCCTACGCCACCCGGAGCAGCTCCTATGTTTGTGAGACAATACAAAATTCAGCTCGCAGCGTACTCGGCAGTACAAGAGATGATGGAATCCCTATTAGCTAAACAGATAATCAGGGAATGTAACAGTACGTACAGCGCTCCGTGTGGCCTGTTTTGAAACCAATGGGTAAATGGCATCTTACCATTGACTATAGACAACTCAACAAGCTGGTTCCGTTGTCTCGTTGGCCTATGACACAGCTCGACTAAGAGTTGCCAAAGGTGACAAACGGCAAATACTTATCCACTGTCGACGTGGCGAATGGTTTCTGGACCATGACAGTCGACCCTTGCGACCAACACCAAAGTAGGCTTTCTCTTTCTTGAACAAGCTCTTCACGTTCAATCGTTGCCCGTTCGGGTATTCGAACTCCACCACAGAGTTCAACATCTTCCTGCACAAGGCAATGCCAGATGCAGCCACCAGGGGAACGATAATCTATGTGGACAATGTTTTCATGAGGAGCGAGACTTGGTCACATCACCTCAACGAGATGGACCACATTCTTAACCAACTAGGAACGGCAGGGGCTAAGCTGGCTATCATGAAAGGACAATGGTGCAGGACCAAGGTCAACTATGTTGGACTTCTGGTGGGTGCTGAGGGCATCCTGCCACAATCTAGCAGAATCCAAGCAGCCCGCAACATCAAAATGCCTGCAAACCTTCATGAGGTACGCAGCTTCTTGGGAGTATGTAATTACTCACGTCAATTCATCGAAAATCATACTGACTTGTCAAAACCTTTGACCCGTCTTCTTCAGAAAGACACCCTGTTCATTTGGGATGCCACTCACGACGAAGGAAGCTGTGACTTCCTTGAAAGACCTGCTTTGTGCGGCACCCTGCCTGGTCTACCCCAACAAAGACGACGTCTGGAAGTAGGTTTCTCAGAGCACTGCCTTAGTGCTGGGTTGTTCCAAAAATATGACCAAGACAGACGTGTGGTTGCTTACGCGAGCAAAACACTCAACCATGCTGAACACAAGTACTCAAGACTGCGAAAAAGTGCTGCTGTCGACAGTCTGGGCAGTCAAGCACTTCACCTCTTATGTCGGCGGACAACAGGTGATCATAGAAACATGGCACCAACCGGTGACTTTTCTGAAAAGCCAAAGAATCCGTGAGGGTGCTGTACACAACAGCAGGATAGCGGCTTGGCTAATGACGCTGCAAAGCCATGATGTGGTTGTCAACTACTCAAAAGCGAAAAACCTGCCTTTGGGTGGGGCTTTGGCAGTGTGTCAATGCTGTGGTGAAGACGAAACCGACTTCGCACCAGCCCCATGTGACATAGCGCTGCCGTTGCCATCGAACCATCACTACTTTGAAGACAACGTGTGTCTTGGCATGCCGATGGCATTTGTAGATGGCTGTTCTTACCGTCAGCTAGACCACTTGCAAGCTGGTGTGGGATTGGTATGGCACAACGACATTCCGTGCAAACCGCTTCAATTTCAGCTAGGCAACAAGACCAGCCAGTTCGCAGAAGTAGCAGGTGTACTTATCACACTGCAAACTGTGGTAAAACACGACTTATCAGAACTGGCAATCTGCACCGACTCAAACTATGCCAGACTCACCTTCTTATGCCATTTGCCGTTTTGGAAACAAAAGCACATGACTACTTCAAGTGGCAAAGAAGTGAAAAACAAAGAGCTCATTCTAGCTTGCGATGACCTCATAACCAAACATGACATACAGGTGTATTGGAAAAAAGTCAAGGGACACTCCAAATCACCTGGTTGTGACAAACTTGGCAACGACCATGCTGACAGCATGGGGAATCTGGTGATATTCACGGCACCCCTTGGGTGTTCGATGCTCAGGACGCAATGATCACAGAGGCGCCCATGGTGTCTGCAGTAACATGTAGCCATGTAGCACCGCAGGAATATTCTTCACACTAACATAATGTGTTGCTAACTCATTCATTCTTGAATGGTGACCTGGTAGCAATGCAACACCAAGATGAGTCCCTCGCCACTTTCATGGCTTTCTTGTCTGATCCTATCAATCACCCAGTGTCTGAGCTGGCTTTGGCATTTGCTGTACGCAACTAAACAGCACCTCACACTTGTAGATAACCTACTGGTTTATGTTTCAGAAACTGATGCCACACAAAGGTGGGTGGTTCCTAAAACACACACAAGCCATGTGGGGGCCATGGGGGGGTCAAGACTACATGTGAAACATTGTGACAGGTGGCCCACTGGCCTCACATGGAACAAGACGTGGCTAAATATGTGAGGGGGTGTCTAGTTTGCTGCCAGTTTCAACCCAACCCTCCAAGCCACTTCACAGAGCACCCTTGCAGATCGACTGGGTTGCCAGGTCGGTAAGAGGCAACAAGTATTTCCTCACAGGGACTTGCGCATTCACAAAGTGGGTAAGTGCCTGCCCACACCCAATGACACAGTGGAAACCATGGCCATTCTTTTGCTCAACCACGTTTTCAGTCGTTTCGGCCTGCCAGTAGAAACCGTGGACAGCGACAGAGGAACCCATTTTTCGGCTGCTGTAATGAACGAACTGTGGCGGCTCCTGGGAGTCAAAGCTAAACTCCACATCGCATACCACCCTAGGAGCTCCGGCAGGGTAGAAAGGAGCATCCAAACAATCATAAGATTCTTGAGGAAATATGTGGCAGCCAACCACAAAGATTGGGACCTCAAACTCCAACTGGTATTGATGGCGATCAGAGCCACAAGCAAAAGGTCTACGGGAATAACACCATTTGAGATGATGATGGGCCGGCAAATGACGCTTCCACTGCATCTCCTGTACCAACCAGGAGATGTCGCCGCGTCTACCGCGTACACGGCCCATCAATATGTGACGTACTTACGAACCCACCTCCAGACTACGTACTACAGACCCCCCTCAGCCCCCAGCTGTGCCCTGGACACCATATGTGAATTGATTGCCCCCCATTTATCCTCTGAGTTTGTACTGCTTGGTGACCTAAATTGGGATATGCTTAATACCCCAGCCATCCTACAATCCAAGCTAGATGCCCTCAACCTCACGCAAATTATCAACGAACCTACCAGGTACAACCCTAAATCCTTAAACATGGGTACCCTCATAGATATCATCCTGACTAACATACCCTCTAAATACACCTCAGCTGTCTTCAACCAGGATCTCAGCGATCACTGCCTTATTGCCTGCGTCCGTAACGGGTCCGCGGTCAAACAACCACCCCTCATCACTGTCAAACGCTCCCTAAAACACTTTAGCGAGGAGGCCTTCCTAATTGACCTGGCCCAGGTATCCTGGATGGATATAGATCTCATTCCGTCAGTAGAGGATGCCTGGTTGTTCCTTAAAAGTAATTTCCTCTCAATCTTAAATAAACATGCCCCATTCAAAAATACAGAACTAAGAACCGATATAGCCCCTGGTTCTCCTCAGACTTGACTGCCCTTGACCAGCACAAAAACATCCTGTGGCGTACAGCATTAGCATCAAAAAGCCCCCGCGATATGCAACTTTTCAGGGAAGTTAGGAACCAATATACACAAGCAGTCAGGAAAGCAAAGGCTAACTTTTTCAAACAGAAATTTGCATCCTGTAGCACTAACTCCAAAAAGTTTTGGGACACTGTAAAGTCCATGGAGAATAAGAGCACTTCCTCCCAGCTGCCCACTGCACTGAGGCTAGGAAACACTATCTCCACCGATAAATCTACAATAATCGAGAATTTCAACAAGCATTTTGCTACAGCTGGCCATGCTTTCCATCTGGCTACCACTAACCCGGCCACCAACTCTGCACCCTCTGCTGCAACTTGCCCATGCCCCCCCGCTTCTCCTTCACACAAATTCAGACAGCTGATGTTTTGAAAGCGCTGCAAAATCTGGACCCCTACAAATCAGCTGGGCTAGACAATCTGGACCCTTTCTTCCTAAAACTAGCCGCGAAATTGTCGCAACCCCTATTACTAGTCTGTTCAACCTCTCTTTCATAACGTCTGAGATCCCCAGAGATTGGAAAGCTGTCGCGGTCATCCCCCTCTTCAAAGGGGGTGACACTCTAGATCCAAACTGCTACAGACCTATATCCATCCTGCCCTGCCTTTCGAAAGTATTCGAAAGCCAAGTTAATAAACAGATCATCGACCATTTCGAATACCACCGTACCTTCTCCGCTATGCAATCCGGTTTCCGAGCTGGTCACGGGTGCACTTCAGCCACGCTCAAGGTCCTAAACGATATTATAACCGCGATTGATAATAGACAGTACTGTGCAGCCGTCTTCATCGACCTGGCCAAGGCTTTCGACTCTGTCAACCACCGCATTCTTATTGGCAGACTAAATAGCCTTGGTTTCTCAAATGACTGCCTCGCCTGGTTCACCAACTACTTCTCAGATAGAGTTCAGTGTGTCAAATCGGAGGGCCTGTTGTCTGGACCTATGGCAGTCTCTATGGGGGTGCCACAGGGTTCAATTCTTGGGCCGACACTTTTCTCCGTGTATATCAATGATGTCGCTCTTGCTGCTGGTGACTCTCAGATCCACCTCTACGCAGACGACACCATTTTGTATACATCTGGCCCTTCATTGGACACTGTGTTAACAAACCTCCAAACGAGCTTCAATGCCATACAACAATCCTTCAGTAGCCTTCAACTGCTCTTAAACACTAGTAAAACTAAATGCATGCTTTTCAATCGAACGCTGCTAGCACCCGCCCACCCGACTAGAATCACCACTCTCGACGGGTCTGACCTAGAGTATGTGGACAACTACAAATATCTAGGTGTCTGGTTAGACTGTAAACTCAACTTCCAGACTCACATAAAGAATCTCCAATCCAAAGTTAAATCTAGAATCGGCTTCCTATTTCGCAACAAAGCCTCCTTCACTCATGCTGCCAAACATGCCCTCGTAAAACTGACTATCCTACCGATCCTTGACTTCGGCGATGTCATTTATAAAATAGCCTCCAACACTCTACTCAGCAAATTGGATGTAGTCTATCACAGTGCCATCCGTTTTGTCTCCAAAGCCCCATACACTACCCACCACTGTGACCTGTACGCTCTTGTTGGCTGGTCCTCACTACATGTTCGTCGTCAAACCCACTGGCTCCAGGCCATCTATAAATCACTGCTAGGCAAATCCCCGCCTTATCTTAGCTCATTGGTCACCATAGCAGCACCCACCCGTAGTCTGCGCTCCAGCAGGTATATCTCACTGGTCATTCCCAAAGCCAACACCTCCTTTGGCCGCCATTCCTTCCAGTTCTCTGCTGCCAATGACTGGAACAAATTGCAAAAATCTCTGAAGCTGGAGACTCTTATCTCCCTCAATAACTTTAAGCATCAGTTGTCAGAGCACCTTACCGATCACTGCACCTGTACACAGCCCATCTGAAATTAGCCCACCCAACTACCTCATCCCTATATTGTTATTTAATTTGCTCTTTTGCACCCCAGTATCTCTATTTGCACATAATCTCTTGCACATCTAGCATTCCAGTGTTAATACTATTGTAATTATTCTGCACTATAGCCTATTTATTGCCTTACCTCCATAACTTGCTACATTTGCACACACTGTATATATATTTTCTGTTGTATTTCTGACTTTATGTTTTTTTTTACCCCATATGTAACTCTGTGTTGTTTTTGTTGCACTACTTTGCTTTGTCTTGGCCAGGTCGCAGTTGTAAATGAGAACCTGTTCTCAACTGGCTTACCTGGTTAAATAAAGGTGAAATAAAAATAAAATAAAAAAAAGACTACCTTTGCGTACGCTGAAGGAAAGTTGGAAAGAAGTGCGGAAGGTGACAAGACCCATTACGACAAAAAGGCCTCACACCAGGAGTTTGAGTTTGGGGATACGGTGTGGTACACATATACATCAAACCCGTGGGCGTTGTGAAAAGATACCTGCCCCACTGGACAGGGCCACATGAGATTGTGTTAAAGCCGTCACCTGTTGCTTATCAAATCAGAATCAGCAAAGGTCGACAGAACGTCACGTTCAAGAGGGTCCACAGGAACCAAATCAAGTTGTACACTCCCCCCATGGGAATAGAAGGGGTGCAAGCCAGCCCCGAATAGATAGAAACCTAGCCAATCAGAGGAACTAACAAAATTCTTAAGTATCCTCAGTTGATCCCTTCCGGGAGGTCAGTACATTTTACCTAACATATTTTCTTCTCTTCCCAGCTACAAGACACACATTTCATTGTCATTGTTGATATCAACCTGCGTTGTGCTGTTCAAAATAGGAAAATCAGCTAAATTTGTTGTCAAAACGTTTTTCTTTCGTTCAAACAAAAACAAAACAAAACAAAACACAACTGAAATAATCAAACAATATCTCAAATTATGTGTTTTTGTAGGATGGAGTACCTTTGGATGATCCTGACACTCTGTGCCCTGGTCACAACCAATCCAGCAGATGTACTCACGAGTGGACCCCCTACGGGAATCATTCTCTGTGATGATCCAGGACTCCTTATAACCAACTGCAGAGTACACATGCAGAGGGTGTACATCCGCCTAGATGCAGAGAACGTGTTCCGCCAACCCATTTCCCCTGCGGCACATATGAGTTGGGCTGGGGATGACTGGACCACCCAGGCAGTTAAGCACGCTCAGCTAGACACTGCCCATATGTTGGCCCAACTCCAAAAGTTCACAGTCACCCAGTCAGAACTAACAGAGCCAAGGCGAGAAAAGACGATTCCTCGGGGCGCCACTCTCAATAGGTGCAGCCGTAGGGTCACTATTTGCTTTAGGTACCACTGCCGTCAACGCAGTCAGTCTAGCCACGGTCAAAATAAATGTTAGGGAGATTACTGAAGAGATGGCACTTATCCAACAACAGATGTAATCACAGGCACTCACGTTGCAGCATATGGGAAGGTCTCTCCAGGACACTATTCTGGTGGTAAACACACATGCTACTCTCCTGAACAAAACCCTCCTGTCGGTAGGCAAGCTAGTAGAGGTCATGAACCATGACTATGCCCATGTCCAATTGGTTTGATTGTTTTTGGAGGATTTACTCTGTAAAGTTAGCTCTTCTATGGACCACTTGTCCATGAATAGACTCCCCTCATATCTAGTGCCTCTCTCAATGGTGCACAACATATTGACCTCAGCTACCACAACCATGAGAAAGCCATTACAGTCACACCTGGCCTATAGTCTGGGGTCTGCAATTCCAATACACGTTGATGTTAATCGAAATGAAGTGGGATTTTTACTGACGCTGCCGGTTGTTGAACTGGAGAATATCTATAGGTTAAAAACAGTTCTAAACGTAGGAGTTTGGCGTGACAACACCCATGTGAAAATCATCACACCACCAGTCATAGCTTGTCAGGAACAAAATCCAGATATCTATCTCACCCCTAACCTGTTAATGTGTACTCTAACCAAAGTCCACTACTTGTGTCCTGGCAAACCCTTCGTCAGGGATAACACTGAGCGCGTTTGTGGCCTTAAGCCTATCACCAGCGAAGAACGCTGTAGAGCCAAACTAACAGCAAGAGGTGGAGTCACCACAACGCAAGTGGAAGTGGTAGGGAATCAATGGCTGATTAACACCCCATTCACGTCCGCCACTATGACTTACGAACGCCATGACTCAACCACCAACTGAACCTCCCCAATCAGATAATTCTTGTTAAGGTATCAGAGGGGGCGATTATCCACATAGACGACCTAGCCCTATACCAACTTCATGACGACAGGATAGACACAGATATCCTTCCAAGGTTTAACCACCAGAGGGGGACTATCATGACTCTCCCTGGGTGAGGATCAAAGGACTCACATCAGCTTGGCAAATGGCCGACAACAACCACACCCTCATACCCACAGGGGAGCAGTGCCAGTCTTGACACCTTAATACTGCCATAAATTAGAGAGGAGGAGAATATCTGGCATTCTAGTATGGTGAAAGGAATGCCTTTGTTTCAGATACTTTTTGCTGACCAAAAACTTCAACATCCAACAATGAACATTGGGACAATATATTTCAACATCCAAACGTTGGGAATAACATTTACATTCACATTTACATTTACGTCATTTAGCAGACACTCTTATCCAGAGCGACTTACAAATTGGTGCATTCACCTTATAGCCAGTGGGATAACCACTTTACAATATGTATTTTTTTATTTTTTGGGGGTGGGGTAAGGGGGGGGTAGAAGGATTACTTTATCCTATCCCAGGTATTCCTTAAAGAGGTGGGGTTTCAAGTGTCTCCGGAAGGTGGTGAGTGACTCCGCTGTCCTAGCGTCGTGAGGGAGCTTGTTCCACCATTGGGGTGCCAGTGGTGGAATGCCCTCGTTTGGGTGTAGGGACTGATTAGAGCCTGAAGGTACGGAGGTGCCGTTCCCCTCACAGCTCCGTAGGCAAGCACCATGGTCTTGTAGCAGATGCGAGCTTCAACTGGAAGCCAGTGGAGTGTGCGGAGGAGCGGGGTGACGTGAGAGAACTTGGGAAGGTTGAACACCAGACGGGCTGCGGCATTCTGGATGAGTTGTAGGGGTTTAATGGCACAGGCAGGGAGCCCAGCCAACAGCGAGTTGCAGTAATCCAGACGGGAGATGACAAGTGCCTGGATTAGGACCTGTGCCGCTTCCTGTGTAAGGCAGGGTCGTACTCTGCGAATGTTGTAGAGCATGAACCTGCAGGATCTGGTCACCGCTTTGATGTTAGCGGAGAACGACAGGGTGTTGTCCAGGGTCATGCCAAGGTTCTTTGCACTCTGGGAGGAGGACACAATGGAGTTGTCATCCGTGATGGTGAGATCATGAGGCGGGCAGTCCTTCCCCGGGAGGAAGAGCAGCTCCGTCTTGCCGAGGTTCAGCTTGAGGTGGTGATCCGACATCCACACTGATATGTCTGCCAGACATGCAGAGATGCAATTTGCCACCTGGTTATCAGAAGGGGGAAAGGAGAAATTAATTGTGTGTCGTCTGCGTAGCAATGATAGGAGAGACCAGGTGAGGATATGACAGAGCCAAGTGACTTGGTGTATAGAGAGAATAGGAGAGGGCCTAGAACTGAGCCCTGGGGGACACCAGTGGTGAGAGCACGTGGCATTTGTAGTTCTTTATGATAGCCACATTAGCAGCTAATTAGCTAATTTCATTTTTGGGGGGTAAATACAGGCAAATATATAGATAAAAGTCACCTTGTCCTAAATAGATTTCACAGTTAACTAGCATGGCAAGTAATGCAAACAATGAGAAACTAGTAAGGCTTTCCTAAAAGCCTTGTTAGTGACGTTTTCATAGCAGTCTCAGGCATCTCTGTTGAGACATTTGTCCTAAACAATGTCTAGACCAGGGCAAAATCAGTCAGTTGTCTGTCGGACTAGTTGACTGCTATTTGCAAACTGTCACATTCTGCTCCAGTTGTTCACTGAAACATTTTGATCTTGAGCGCCTGGACTTTTGGTGAAAGCGTGTTTCCGTCCAAGTTCATCATAATCTTCTGGAACACATCAAATGTGCATTTGAAGTCCTGAGGGTAGCTCAAGTTGAGTGCATAGATCAGTCCAAACAACATGGCAGAGCCGAAGGTTACACGTCCCAGGTCGCTGAGAACCTCCACACCCTCAATCCCAATTCCGACATTCTTGAAATGTCCGTATTGACTGACCTTCGTGTCTTAAAGTAATGATGGACCGTCATTTCTCTTTGCTTATTTGAGCTGTTCTTGCCATAATATGGACTTGGTCTTTTACCAAATAGGGCTATCTTCTGTATAACCCCCCTACCTTGTCACAAAACAACTGATTGGCTCTAACGCATTAAGAAGGAAAGAAATTACACAAATTAACTTTTAACAAGGCACACCTGTTAATTAAAATGTGTTCCAGGTGACTACCTCATGAAGCTGGTTGAGAGAATGCCAAGAGTGTGCAAAGCTGTCATCAAGGCAAAGGGTGGCTATTTGAAGAATCTCAAATATAAAATATATTTGTATTTGTTTAACACTTTCTTGGTTACTACATGATTCCATATGTGTTATTTCATAGTTTTGATGTCTTCACTATTATTCTATAATATAGATAGTAAAAATAAAGAAAAACCCTGGAATGAGTAGGTGTGTCCAAACTTTTGACTGGTACTGTATACAGTATACTAACCAAGTACTCCTTGGTAAGCTTCTCATCCTCATTGGGGTAGACATACAGGCTTTTCAGGATGCAGTCTCTCTCTATGTTAATGTCAGACAAAACATATCAAGATGGAACTGGGCATGTTTGCTGGGTCCTGCTTTACAATGTACAAGTATATCGTTATAGGTGATACAATCCCAAATGGAATTAGGTTATAATAGCTATTCAGAGTGCAAAGAGAAGACATTGTAAAAAATAAAATAAAAAAAAAGAAAAGAAAAGAGAAGACATTGTATGAACTTCTAACACCAAATGAACACACCTTAGCTGTGACCGCCATAATGTTGCATATCTTCGTTCCTGCAACTCCTCCTTTGGTGCGGACGACCTTCATCAGGTTATCCGAATACTGGTCCAGTTGTGCCATGAACTTTGAATACAGAAGCACAGAAGTATTCCGCATAAGTTACACTGCTTTAACTTGAAAACACATTTTGAGCTGCCAGAAACAGACTACTATTAGAGAGCGAAAGAGTGTGTGTGCATTACTTTTTACCAGAATCATTATCCACGCACCTCTCCAGGGATCCCTTTGAAGATGAGGAAGGAGCTTCCTGCAATGGAGTTATCCAGGACGTCGTCAATCTCCCCTGAATCCTGATCCACCTGGGAGTACACCTGCTTTACATACACTGATATGCACACGCAGGGACGACACACACAAACAGACTTGTTATGATGTGTTCAAAGATTCAAGTGTATTTTGGTGGAGATGTGACGAGTGTGTAGATGGATCCAAGGGTGTGTGTGTTTGAGTTATGAAAGTGTGTGTGAGTTGTAAAAGTGTGTGTGTGCGTCACCTTGCTACAGCTCATCTAGAAGAGAGTGAAGACTAGCAGGTAGAGAGGGTAAATCACCAGAAAGCTGACCACTCCCACAGTCGGTCTCCTTATTCACTGCGACCAGCCTCGACACTGCCATAGAGCTACAATAGGACAAAACAGTCAGTACTGTATCATGCGCACACGCACATACACTTCCCCCTTATTCCCTTTACCTGTAGGCCTAGCTCTTATTGGCTACGATGCTGTACCACAGTGTTAGCTAGCAGGCTGAGCTGCAGTAGGTGAAAACTCAAATAAAATAAAATCAAATTGTATTCGTCACATGTGCCAAATACAACAGGTGTAGACCTTACAGTGAAATGCTTACTTACAAGCCCTTAACCAACAATGCAGTTTTAAGAAAGAATACCCCCAAAAAACACAAAAAAATACAATATAAAATAATGCGAAGTTAAAATAACATATAACTAAAGAGCAGCAGTAAAAATAACAATAGCAAGGCTATATACAGGGGGTACCGATACTGAGTCAATGTGCGGGGGCACCGGTTAGTCGAGGTAATTGGGGTAATATGTACATGTAGGTAGAGTTATTAAAGTGACTATGCATAGATAATAAACAGAGAGTAGCAGCAGCGTAAAAGAGGGGTGGGGGTCAATGCAAATAGTCTGGGTAGCCATTTGATTAGATGTTCAGTAGTCTTATGGCTTGGGGGTAGAATCTGTTTAGAAGCCTCTTGGACCTAGACTTGGCGCTCCGGTACCGCTTGCCGTGCGGTAGCAGAGAGAACAGTCTATAACTAGGGTGGCTGGAGTCTTTGACAATTTTTAGGGCCTTCCTCTGACACCGCCTGGTATATAGGTCCTGGATGGCAGGATGATGGCCCCAGTGATGTACTAGGCCGTATGCACTACACTCTGTAGTGCCTTGCAGTCAGAGGCCGAGCAGTTGCCATACCAGGAAGTGATGCAACCAGTCAGGATGCTCTCGATGGTGCAGCTGTAGAACCTTTTGAGGATCTGAGGACCCATGCCAAATCTTTTCAGTCTCCTTAGGGGGAATAGGTTTTGTCGTGCCCTCTTCACGACTGTCTTGGTGTGCTTGGACCATGATAGTTTGTTGGTGATGTGGACACCAAGGAACTTGAAGCTCTCAACCTGCTCCACTACAGCCCCGTCGATGAGAATGGGGGCGTGCTCGGTCCTCTTCTTTTTCATGTAGTCCACAATCATCTCCTTTGTCTTGATCACGTTGAAGGAGAGGTTGTTGTCCTGGCACCACACGGCCAGGTCTCTGACCTCCTCCCTATAGGCTGTCTCGTCGTTGTCGGTGATCAGGCCTACCACTGTTGTGTCATCGGCAAACTTAATGATGGTGTTGGAGTCGTGCCTGGCTATGCAGTCATGAGTGAACAGGGAGTACAGGAGGGGACTAAGCACGCACCCCTGAGGGGCCCCGGTGTTGAGGATCAGCGTGGCAGATGTGTTGTTGTCTACCCTTACCACCCGTCAGGAAGTCCAGGATCCAGTTACAGAGGGAGGTGTTTAGTTCCAGGGTCCTTAGCTTAGTGATGAGCTTTGAGGGCACTATGGTGTTGAACGCTGAGCTATAGTCAATGAATAGCATTCTCACATAGGTGTTCCTTTTGTCCAGGTGTGAAAGGGCAGTGTGGAGCGCAATAGAGATTGCATCATCTGTGGATCTGTTGGGGCGATATGCAAATTGGAGTGGGTCTAGGGTTTCCGGGATGATGGTGTTGATGTGAGCCATGACCAGCCTTTCAAAGCACTTCATGGCTACAGGCGTGAGTGCTACGGGTCGGTAGTCATTTAGGCAGGTTACCTTATTGTTCTTGGGCACAGGGACTATGGTGGTCTGCTTGAAACATGTTGGTATTACAGACTCAGACAGGGAGAGGTTGAAAATGTCAGTGAAGACACTTGCCAGTTGGTCAGCGCATGCTCGGTCTTGGTGTCTGCTGTTCCCATATCAGCGGCCACACGTGACTTTAACACAAAGCTCTCTACTTTTGTGTGTTGTAAAGGTGGAATTCTAGATATGGTCCTCTGTAGCTCAGCTGGTAGAGCACGGCGCTTGTAACGCCAAGGTAGTGGGTTCGATCCCCGGGACCACCCATACACAAAAAAAAAATGTATGCACGCATGACTGTAAGTAGCTTTGGATAAAAGCGTCTGCTAAATGGCATAATATTATTATTATAGATACTAAATTAACTACTGTACTTACCACCACAAAGAAGTTGAGAAGTGTTTCCAATTTAATGAAAAAAAGAAAAAAGTAGACTTGTCCATTTGTTTCTGATTATGCTCAATGTCATTCTAGGAGCAATACCTTTGAGGATAAATGTTTTTAAACAATAAATTAAATATGAAATAATGACCATGATATGACTTATGATCCTTTAGTTGACATTTTAGTATATTTATAATTTCAACAAACTAAAAGTAGCCTACAGCTATAAAAACTATCAAACTTGCCATCTCTTCTCACTGAGCCAGACAAGCAGCAGTCAGTGTGTGTCAGTCACTCCAGTCAGTCAACTGGCTGTCTTGATCCTAACGTTACTCAGGGTGTGTCACGCCCTGACTCAGGGGACTCTTATATGTTGAGTCAGGGTGTGTGTATTCTTTGTTTGTATATATTCTATGTTGTATATCTAGCATGTGTGGATCTATGTTGGCCGGTGTGGTTCCCAATCAGAGGCAGCTGTCGCTCGTTGTCTCTGATTGGGGACCATACTTAAGCAGCCTATTGGCACAGTCTAGTTGTGGGATCTTGTTCCGGGTAAGGTTTGTTGTATGTACAACCTCAGGACTTCACGTTTCGTTTGTTTGTTGTTTTGTCATGTGTTTATTCAGTGTAAATAAACATGTACGCATATCACGCTGCGTCTTGGTCTGACCCGTCATTAGATGAACGTGATAGAAGATCCCACCAAACAAGGACAAAGCAGCATGCAGAGAAGGAGCAAATGCCTGGGACTCAACAGATGTCCTCGGTTGGGGGAGAATTACGGAGGAGGAGGCTGTCCGTTATCGGAGGGCGATGAAGGAGGATGCCCAGGTAGGAGAGGAGAAACGGCGCCAACAGTGCCGACGACGGAGACCCGAGAGGCAACCCCAAGAAAAAAATGTTTGGGGGGGGCACACGGTGTGGACGACGAGGCAGCAGGAGGCCGTTAAAAGGCGGCTCTGCAGGTTAGGAGAGGAGGCCACCATGTTACGGGGGCTATTGGTTCAGAGGGAGAAGGTGTTATTCGGTCAGAGGGAGGCGCTACAGGAGGCTAAAAGGGAGAAGGAAAGAGTAGAGGCACGGCGAGAGGAGCTGGTTAGGCAGCAGAAGGAGCGGGGGTTAATAAAGGAACCCAGTCCTGCTCCTCGCACCAAGAAAGTGGTGCGTGTTCCCAGTACGGCCCGGCCCGTTCCTGCCCCTCGCACCAAGCCTGTGGTGCGCGTTGCCAGTCTGGCCCGGCCCGTTCCTGCTCCTCACACCAAGCCAGTGGTGCGCGTCGCCAGTCCGGCCCGGCCTGTTCCTGCTCCTCGCACCAAGCCAGTGGTGCGCATCGCCAGCCTGGCCCGGCCTGTTCCTGCTCCTCGCACCAAGCCAGTGTTGCGCGTCGCCAGCCCGGCCCGGCTTGTTCCTGCTCCTCGCACCAAGCCAGTGGTGCGCGTCGCCAGTCCGGCCCGGCCTGTTCCTGCTCCTCGCACCAAGCCAGTGGTGCGCGTCGCCAGCCCGGCCCGGCTTGTTCCTGCTCTTCGCACCAAGCCAGTGGTGCGCGTCGCCAGCCCGGCCCGGCCTGTTCCACCGGTGCCTGGTCCGGCACCGGTCAGCTGCTCCACTCCGGAGCAGTCCGCTCAACCGTTGCCTGATCCAGGTCCGGTCAGCTGCGCCACTCCGGAGCCAGAGCAGTCCGCTCCACCGGGGTCCAGTCCAGCTCCGGTCAGCGGCTCCACTCCGGAGCCAGAGCAGTCCGCTCCACCGGTGCCTTATCCAGCTCTGGTCAGCCAGGGCCACATCCTGACTGATGGCAGCCCATTCTTGCATAATCAATGCTTGGAGTTTGTCAGAATTTGTGGGTTTTTGTTTGTCCACCCTCCTCTTGAGGATTGACCACAAGTTCTCAATGGGATTAAGGTCTGGGGAGTTTCCTGGCCATGGACCCAAAATGTCGATGTTTTGTTCCCCGAGCCACTTAGTTATCACTTTTGCCTTATGGCAAGGTGCTCCATCATGCTGGAAAAGGCATTGGTCGTCACCAAACTGTTCTTGGATGGTTGGGAGAAGTTGCTCTCGGAGGATGTGTTGGTACCATTCTTTATTCATGGCTGTGTTCTTAGGCAAAAATTATGAGTGAGCCCACTCCCTTGGCTGAGAAGCAACCCCACACATGAATGGTCTCAGGATGCTTTACTGTTGGCATGACACAGGACTGATGGTAGTGCTCACCTTGTCTTCTCCGGACAAGGTGTTTTCCGGATGCCCCAAATAATCGGAAAGGGGATTCATCAGAGAAAATGACTTTACCCCAGTCCAATCCCTGTATCTTTTGCAGAATATCAGTCTGTCCCTGATGTTTTTCCTGGAGAGAAGTGGCTTCTTTGCTGCCCTTCTTGACACCAGGCCATCCTCCAAAAGTCTTTGCCTCACTGTGCGTGCAGATGCACTCACACCTGCCTGCTACCATTCCTGGCTTTTGACCACGACTGTACACACAATACCCCATAAAACTTTTGACCACGACTGTACACACAATACCCCATAATGACAAAGTGAAAACATGTTTTTATTGAAAATTAAAATACAGAAATATCTAATTTACATAAGGATTCACTCTCCTGAGTCATTAATTTGTAGAAGCACCTTTGGCAGCCATTACAGCTGTGAGTCTTTCTGGGTAAGTATAGTATCTAAGAGCTTTCCACACCTGGATTGTTCAACATTTGCCCATTATTCTTTTTTAAATTAATCTCTGCCAAATTGGTTCTTGATCATTGCTAGACAACCATTATCAGGTCTTGCCATAGATTTTCAAGTAGATTTAAGTCAAAACTGTAACTCGGCCACCCAGGAACATTTACTGTCTTCTTGATAAGAAATGCCAGTGTAGATTTGGCCTTGTGTTTTAGGTTATTGTCCTGCTGAAAGATGAATTCATCTCCCAGTGTCTGGTGGAAAGCAGACTGAACCAGGTTTTACTCTAGGATTAGCTCCATTCTGTTTCTTTTGCATACTGAAAAACTCCCTAGTCCTTGCCGATGACAGCATACCCATAACATGATGCAGCCACCACCATGCTTAAAAATATGAAGAGCGGTACACAGTAATGTGTTGTATTGCATTTTCCCCAAACATAACGCTTTGTATTCAGGACATAAAGTTAATTTCTTTGCCACATTTTTTGCAGTTTTCCTTTAGTACCTTATTGCAAACAGGATGCATGTTTTGGAATATTTGTATTATGTACAGGCTTCCTTCTTTTCACTCTGTCAATTAGGTTAGTATTTTGAATAACTACAATGTTGTTGATCCATATTCACCATTGGCCTCATGGTGAAATCCCTGAGCGGTTTCCTTCCTCTCCGGCAACTGAGTTAGGAAGGACGCCTGTATCTTTGTAGTGATTGGGTGTATTGATACACCATCCAAAGTGTAATTAATCATTTTTCCATGCTCAAAGGGATATTCAATGTCTGCTCTTTTTATTTTTACCCATCTACCAATAGGTGCCCTTCTTAGTGAGGCATTGGAAAACCTCCCTGGTCATTGTGGTTGAATCTGTTTGAAATTCACTGCTTGACTGAGGGACCATACAGATAATTGTATTTGTGCGGTACAGGGATGAGGTAGTAATTCAAAAATCATGTTAAACACTATTATTACACACAGAGTCCATGCAACTTATTATGTGACTTGTTAAGTGAATATTTACTCCTGAACTTATTTAATGCTTGCCATAACAAATGTGTTGAATACTTATTGACTCAAGACATTTCAGCTTTTCATTTTTCATTAATTTGTAAAAAAGAATTGGAAAACATAGTTCCACTTTGACATTATGGGGTATTGTGTTTAGGCCAGTGACCAAAAAATCTATATTTAATGCATTTTCAATTCAGGCTGTAACACAACAAAATGTGGAGGCACTGTATATCAGTCATCGTTCCACTCATGTGAGGCGGATGCTCAATGCTGAGTCTGAGTCCAGTCCTCAGGCTGGGAGGTGTTTCCAGGTGGAGACAAACACTGTGGGGATGAGTGAATAGGGTACGGTAGTGATACTGTTCCACCCGTCCAGCGTAGGGTCATAACAGTCCAGAGTCTTACACCGCTACATGCCAAAGTACCCTCCCACCACATACAGTTTGTTCCCAGACGCCACAGCCTGGCAGCTCATCCGCTTGGCCGTCACGTCTCCAACTTTAGTCCATTGGTAGCTGTCACTGCTGAACTTATAGGCTGAACATGCCGAGAACTCTGTGTCCCCACCCATTACAAAGATCTGGTTGTTGAGAATGGCTGCAGGGCTAGAGCGCCAGGGCTGTGGGCAGGAGGCAAGCACGGGCCAACGATTCTCTTGGGGGTCATAGAGCTGCACCTTGGGTAGTTTGTCGTGGGTGACACTGGTTCCTCCAAAGGCGTAGAGTTTGAGCTTGATGCTGACCACCGCCGCATTGCTCACGCCCTCCCTCAGCGGCACCACCATGGACCACTTGATGTTCACCGGGTCGTACTTCTCCACTTGCTTCAGCGACACAGAGGACGAGGCGGGTAGGAAGCCTGTACCCGCCGTGTGGCCTCCTACCACGTAGAGGCAGTGTTTGAGTTCGGCCGAGCCATGGCCGAAGCGGGGAAGTTGCTGAGGCACATGCCCCAGGAGAGCTCGGACAGCTTGGTGCACTGGTGGGCGTCGGACAGCAGCAGCATGCCCAGGCAGTGTCAGATTACGCTCCAGGAACTCCGTGCAGGCGTCCCGAATGTCCTGGAGCTCCAGCATGTCCCCGGCCTCCAGGAGGGACTCTGCGTTCTCTTCGTTGATCACCATCCAGGACATGTAGGTGTAGTCCAGTAGCAGCTCCAAGACTTCCGGGTGACTGAGTCCCTGAAGTCCAGCTCGCTGGCCTGGCTCTCCCTCAGCCCGCCAGAGAACATGGCCTTGAACAAAGAGAGTTGGAAACCAAGAGCATGGCAGCTAAACGTGACATGTTTTCCTATGGAAAATGCTTATGCTAGTTCCCTGTCTTAATAATAAGTGTAATAAGTGGCCATGTTTGAGAGCATCAAATATGTGATGCATTGTGGGTAAATTGTGACTGACTGATCTACAAATAATAATGAACAGTTATTTATGATGCAAGGTGATTTTTTTTACATCATTCAGTCAGCAGTCGTTTGCAATGTCGGCTGCAAAGTGTTTTTACCTGGATGTAGCGGCTGCATGCAGCCAGCACAGCACGGTGGTAGGGGAAAGAGCGGCTTCAATCATGGAGGAGGACTTC
The DNA here is from genome assembly GCF_020615455.1 of Coregonus clupeaformis. Taxonomy (NCBI): domain Eukaryota; kingdom Metazoa; phylum Chordata; class Actinopteri; order Salmoniformes; family Salmonidae; genus Coregonus; species Coregonus clupeaformis. The sequence goes on from NC_059207.1 coordinate 52,808,312, forward strand.
TGTGAAGAGACGCTGCTGTCGGAGCAAGTTGAGGAGCGTCAGGACACTGTCCGCGTATGACGAATTGTGGAACAGAAAGATGTTCATGGACGCCGAATTGAGGCGGGATTTGCGGTTCTCGTGCGTGCAGATGGCCATTTTCATTGGATCTTTTGAGAAGAAGAAAGATTCACACATAAATTAGACTGATATCGTGTCCTTTTTAATTATACTACAGCTGCATGAACTACCTGCATTGAGATGCATCTATACTGTTTTTTTTACACACCCTGGTCTTGAGTGATGAAATGTCATTACCTCATTTGAACACAGAAGTGATAACATGGAACCTTTTGATTTTACTATACCCTCAGTTGAGCCATCCACACCTAAATCTATTCCTAACCTTTTTAGGTTACTGTACCACCAAGTACATTTTGCTTTGCCTGGAGTACCCCTTAAGAACCCCCTCATGTGCATTTTATCAGTAGGCCTAGGTCTCATGAGTCTTCTCAAGTACTCCCTGTAGATAAGCCAAGTACTAGTACCCCTGTTTGAGAACCACTGCACTAGGCTAAACCCACTCACACGCAATGGAAAATCGTTACTCTTACCTCCTGTCCTGAATGCATTATCAAGTCTTCTCTGACTGCCAGGAAAAAAAGGGCATCTTGACTTTGAGGGATGTCATACAAGACAAACTCCTGATGTTTCTCTCTAGACACATACTGCTGTCCTAAATTACAAACAGGTGTCTGTATCTGAAGCAACTCGAGCTAGGGCTATGGTCAAAAGTAGGGCACATTTGGGACGCAACCCAACTGTCCCAAGTTGTGGTGTCTGTTCTGCTGTGGTGATCTTAGTGTTCCACGGAGGCTTCATCTATCAGCATTTGAGCTGAATAATTTAAAAAGGGGCTTTATAACCAATAGTTCAACAAGATCAACAAGAACAAGAAGAATTAAGGAAAACACTAGATGTAGGGAGGGGTCAATGTTTCAGCCAAAGTCGTATAGCCATTAGCCACCAGCTATACTTATTTCAATGATAGATTGATTAGACTACAAGTACCCTGGGGGTTGCTGGCATCTTCTGCATTTACCAGTTGCGACATTATGGAGAGAGCTGTATTAGCCTACTATTCACATCACTAGGAACATGTAATCTACTAGGTTTTATGTACTCCATATGGTCTCCTACCAGCTGGAGCTCAAGGCTGTTTTGACAACAGAGATACTATCAATCAGTTCTATATGTAATTATAATGTTTTGACAGCCCTGATAATAATATGATGTCATTAAAGTGGTATTACATGTAATCTTATCTGAATCTCCAGTCTCAGCCTTAATGTAGACTTAGTATAAAAGATGTGTAGTGTGAACCAATATTACACTCACACAACACTCAATTGAAGTCATTTGCAGTCAAAAGTGAAGTGCTTCGTATATCAACAATATTTCAACAAAACATAAAATGCAGTACATCAACAATGTATTGTAGCCTACCCCCAAATCTCTAACCATAATATTTGCACGACAACGCTGACTATTAATGATGTTCTGAACTCCAGATAATACAATTGATAGACATTTACCCCTGACTGAGTAAGAGCAGGGATTGGAATGTTTGCGTTTTAACACTCATGCATGTCACTCTTCCACTGAAAACCACTATGCTCTCAATACTGATATTTTCCTCTCCTCTTGAAAAATATACAGAATTGCACTCACTGCTAGACTCCAAAAAGGCCTATTCCCAATCTGTCTGTTTTCTCCTGTAGTCTCGATGCATAATCTTGTTCACTGGAACTAATAAAATATTAGTTTTCTTCTGTTATAATCCACATTATGAGATCTGGAATGTGAGTTAAGAGGAATTTTTGCCAGACTCAGCGCGTAGTAAGAGCTCTTGGAAGAAATTAGTGGGTTTTAAACTGTTTTAAAGTGTGGTGTGGGAGGAGCAATGCTCAAGAAAGGGGAAGGCGTATGCAAACTAGTAGGCTAGTGCTTTTAAAAATGTGGTCTCTAACCCTGGTTGGCTTTGAAGAGCTTCAGGGTGTGCAGGCTTTGGTTCCAAACCTGATTCAACTAATCACCAAGACTTTCATTAGTTGAATCAGGTGTGTTAGTGCTGGGCTAGAACAAAGCCTGCACGCAGTAGCTCTCCAAGGGTTGTTGCAGATAAATGGCTTTGAAAAATTCACCACACAATATGTAGCTATATGACAAAAATAATTTTAAGTTACCTTAAAAAATCAGTGACTATTAAACAGTGAATCATGTTAATTATTTGTTGTGATAAGGATGCACATTGCACACCATTGACACACATTGCTGCTATGCTAAGCATGGTGCTGTTGCAGTTCTCTCAGAAGTTTTCCTGTTAAGATCCATTAGATAATGAACAGCACCACCTGTTGATGGAAAGCAGTCTCTCACCCCATAATTCATATTTCTCAGAGTAGGAGGTATGATCTATGATTAGGTCCCCCCAGTCCATGTCATCTATGTCATATTATGATCTAAAAAACTGATCCTGGATCAGTACTCCTACTCTGAGACTCTTTGTGAATCAAGGTTATTATAGTTTTGTGTTTTTATATATTTGTTTTTATTTCTATTCATTTTAAGATTATTATTTGAAATTCAGTTTAGTTTCATGTTAGTTTTCAGATCTGATTTACTAGTTTATATTTAGTTTAAGTATAAAATACATCTATTTCGTTTTTTATATTATTTAGTAAGGCATAAGGTGATGGGTCAGGTCATAGGTTAGGTTAGGTTAGGTTTAAAGGTAGACTCAGTGAGATGACGTAGATGCACGAAGTAAACAGTTGTAGTGGGTCAATTTCTGCAACAACCAGGAGCATTGAAGCACGATGCTAAACTTTGCTGCTGTTTTGGTCCCGTAGCTACCACATTGTAGCAGAGGGAAGCACACCCGTGCACATGCGCAGATACTCTGTGTGACTGTGTGAGAGCAAAGTCTTGCATCAACCTCATCTCAGTCAACGAGTGATGTCGGGGGAGGTGCATCTGCAACAGTCAAAAGTCGGACACTGAAGTGGTTTTCCAACAGCAAGGCTCAGATCAACATGGTAGTGTCAACAAAGCTGCTATTGTTTACAAAAGTTTGTCTTTATAAATGTTTAAATAAACTTTTCTAAACCCCAATATCACACACTCACAAACAGAACTCACAAACTGAAAACCTAACGTGAGTACAATTAATTGGTTAGAGAGAGGTCTCAAATATCACTGCCTGTAGCTTTAGAATCGCAGCAAAGTTGGTTCCTGTTTCAGTCATGTCTATGTTTCACGTTCGTGTGGGTCAACCTAAAACACCCTAATGATTGGTTGACAAATAGTGCCTCCCACTAGCCAGGCATTGGCTGCATGGTGCAGTTGGTGATAAGCAACTACAGCAACTTGAAGGCGACTTCATAAAAAACTGCATGAGCTTTGAGCACGTTTTTTTGTAAACCTCATGCAGTCAACATATGTTTTTTTTTGTTTTTTTTTGGTCATTTAGCAGACGCTCTTATCCAGAGCGACTTACAGGAGCAATTAGGGTTAAGTGCCTTGCTCAAGGTAACATCAACCGATTTTTCACCTAGTCGGCTCAGGGATTAGAACCAGCAACCTTTCGGTTACTGGCACAACACTCTTAACCACTAAGCTACCTGCCGCTCCAGTAGGCACAAGTTAGACAATTCGTATCCCCATAATGCAACACACTTTGAAAGGCAAAATCGATCCACTTGAACGCGCCCAATAACTGCTGTGCTGCTCATGGCAAAGTCATCTGCTGAGTCTACCTTTAAATTATAAAGTCAATGGGCACGTTCGAGCGGATAAACTTTTGTCAAGTTGGTGACCATCGTTGGTCACCGCCTTTCAAAGTGTTTTGCATTATGGAGATAAAAATTGTCAGACTTGCGCCTATATGTCGACTGCATGAACTTTACAAAAATCATGTGATTTACATTTTACATTTTACATTTTTTTGTGATCAAAGGTCATAAAGTTTTGACTGCATTCGACTGCAGGTTTCTGCAGTTGCTCTCCACAAACTTCATCCTGCAGCCATGGCCTGCATTGTGGGAGGCTCTATTGTCAACCAATCATGAGTTGTTGTTTTCTACCCATGTGAAAGTGATCAAAGACATGACTGAAACAGAAACCAACTTTATCACGATTCGTGTATACAGTGGATATATGAAGAGTTTCATTCCAAAACGCTATACATCCATTTTCAGAAATGTTAGTAAATAAGCTTTTATTGTTTAAAGAAATTATGAAAGAGATTGGTATGTTTTTTCACTATCTAATCATGGCATGAGGTTGTTAAATGAAGGAAATGTATTTGTTTAAAATCTATCACTTGATGGTTTAATTTCAGAGAGACAAATGTTTTTTTTGCAAAATGCTTTATATCTGCCTCACTCTCAGGGAAATAAGTAGTACTGCTAGGTTTTACACAGTGTAGTATCGAGTAAATGCTGGCAATTATTGCTGATAAACAAAGGAGTCCGCTCATACTGAACCTTTGATCATAAGTTTTATTCATATCACAAGATTCCAGCATAAGTGACGGATGTCATGACCACCCGGAGAGCGACTTCCCAGATTGCAATGGCCGCTCTACCTCTTCTTCGCTTTTTACCCAGTATATATAATCTTCCCGAGATATGGGTGGCTCCCTCTACTGTCCAATCCCCTGTCTACAACACACATACTTCTCTGTCCTATCCGGGCTGTCACATTAAAACCATTCCCTCTGACACTAAAATAAACCTCCTTTCAGTTCCACTTAAAAACATTAACAAAGACATAATCCTAATACACTACAACAGTCAAGTAATATAAGGTCTATATGTAAAACGTTTACATTTGGCATTTTAGTCATTTAGCAGAAACTCTTGTCCAGAGTGAATTACAGATAGCTTAAGATGCATTCACCTTAAGATAGCTAGGTGAGACAACCACTTATCAGAGTCAAATATACAGGATATGAAGATTCAATTTCAGCTAAACAATGTATATATAGCATTATGCCAAAAAACACATTTTCATACATATCTATGAATTAGAAATCTGAAAACAGTTATATTTTATACACACATCAAGGTACCCATAAGCAATAATTTGTGATGAAAAAACACAAATGTGAAATATTGATGGATATAGCGTCTTGGAAATAACTCAATATACAAATGAATGTGATATTTGAGTCTCTCTTCCTCTCTCTTTCTCTCACTAATTGATTGTACAATGTACAGACATATTATTTCAGTTTGTGAGTGTGTGATATTGATTTGGAGACATGGAGAGAAAGAAACACTTTTATAAACAATGGCAACACTGCCATGTTGATCTGTTTGTTAATGATTTTATTTCAGTTTACTAAATTGTTTTTTCATGATTAGTTTTAGTTTCAGTTTTAGTTTACCATAATAACCTTGTTGTAAATACTTGCTTATATACTGTCAAGCGTTAATAGGAGTTTCTTCCTTCCTGCATCTACAGAAAGCCTCTGGTAACACTTTATAATGACTATCATGAATAAGCATGAATCAAATATTTATAAACTGTTCATAAATAAGTATCTCATTATTTGTAAATATTTCTAAACATTTATAATGCCTTATTCATTAATGTTATTACAAAGTGTTTCCAAGCCTCTCGTGGCTTCATATTTATGGGAATGAACACCTTTCATGACTCTAACTCTGAAATGATAGCATTTTAGCATTTCAATAGTTCTGTGGCAAGCAGCACAAGTCTGTAAATGAATTGTCATAATTACTCCTCTGCTCATGTATTTCACTCCTCTCCTCTGCTCTCCCACTGTCACGACTTCCGCCGAGGCTGCCTCCCCTCCTTGTTCGGGCAGGCTTTGGCGTTCGTCGTCACCGGCTTACTAGCCACTGCTGCTCCATATATCATCATTCCATTTGTCTTGTCTTGTCAATTACACACACCTGGTTCTTATCCCCTCATTAGTCTGTGTATGTGTTCCCTCTGCCCCCCTTGTCCTTGTGGGTTATTGTTTACTGTGAGAGTAGTGTAGCTCAGTGGAGCTACTCGCTCTTTGTATTGCCGGGGTAGATATTTCCCCTGTGCCTGTATATTGTTGGAGTATCCCGTACCGTGTATTGCCAGGGTAGATCGTTTCCCCTGTGCCTGTTTTCGTGTGTCGCTATCCAGCGCAATTGTGTACGACAGAATAAACTCTGTATTCAGTGATTTACCCTCCTGCGCCTGACTCCTTCTATCACACTTATCACACCCACCACAACCATTTTTGGCAAAGCCTCAAACTAAAACCTCACTTGATGTATCTCACCTCACCACTCTCAACAATACATTTAATTAAAAACTCCTGTCTGATTCATCCAGAGTAGCATTTAAAACCTTTTACAGCAGTGGGCTAAATCAGGGTCACACAGAGTGTTTATTGGTAGTCTTAAACAAATCTACTTTGAAACAAAAGTATACACCTCACACACATGGTTATGGGCTTAAAAAAAAGAAGACACCTGCACCATGTCAGATATTGAGTTGAAATGTATTCAATTTAGAGTTTGCATCCCAATATTACATTTTATATGCATCACAGGAGACTGAAATATAACAAAACCGTTTGACATAGAAACACCAGATTTCGAGCGGGTTTTTTGAAATAATGTTCAGTAATTATGAAAAATATAAATAACATTTCACCCATGAGGACACTAAAGAGCGTTTTGGTCATTTGACTGCAGGAAAGGGCTACCATCATTGCATCATGTACTTTGGATGTGGTAACAGAGTTTGTATATGTGATCACTGCAGGATTTGAACAAGAACATTTCAAAATATAGCGGCGAGCAGCAATGAACGGGGTGACAGAAAGGTCAAGATCAGTTGAATAACAAAGCTAGCACTCTATCATGTAGGAACTTTCTTCCTTTATGTGCAATCAGTGAAAGCATTACCATCATCTCTATACCACAAGGTTGACGCATGTGAAATGTAGTCTAGTGCTGTAGGTTGGTTATCTTTGAATGCAGCAGGTAATGTAACGATCCCGGCAGTCTGAGTCGGGTCCTGTCTGGTGACTAGTTTTTCTGTTCGTGATCTCCAGTTTCCCGAGGGTTCGGGAACGCTCCGGGGAGCTCTCTTGATTTCCGCACCTGCATCCCATCAGCAATCTGCACACCTGGTCCTGATCATCACCCTTCTTAGGCTCTGGCCTAACATCCAGTCCCTGCCGGATCGTTAGCCATGAACAGTAGGTTTACCAGAGTATCAGTCTTTGAGCCTAGCGTTAGTTTTGTTGTTTTTGCACCGTTTGGTTTGTTGCTTACTTACCCCGTTTTGTTCCATCTGCAGTCACCCGTCCGAACCTTCATCCAACCTCTGCCTGGTGGTCGGCGGCTGCCGACCCAGGATGGGATCAACCACTGCACCCCCAACAACTAATCAACGCCGCCCGCTCTGTTCCCCCGGATTATTCAGCATCACTCTTGAATTTGTAATAAACACTCACCTTCGTTTCAACTTACCTTGTCCTGGTCTGCTTCTGGGTTCTGGCTTAGCAACTCGTGACAGAACGATCCGGCCAGTAATGAACCCAGCGGACCTGGACTCTGTTCGCCATGCCATTACCCATCAGGAGAAGATGTTGGGCCATCATAGCACGGTACTACAGGAGATCGCGTTGTCAGTTCGGAACCTTTCTACCGGTCTGACGGAGGTCCAGAACCAACGCAAGTTTCCGGTGGAGGATCCACTACCGGTTTCACCCATCTCGCCTGCCGCTTCTGGAGCTGTGTCCTTCCGTGAGCCCAAGGTTCCGACGCCGGATAGATATGAGGGGGAGCTGGGAAGATGCCGTTCCTTCCTTATGCAGTGTGGATTAGTGTTCGATCTACAGCCCTACTCTTATGCCACAGACAAGGCTAGGATAGCCTTTGTGATTGCGTTGCTGCGTGGTCGAGCGCTGGAGTGGGCTTCAGCCGTTTGGGAACGACAAGACCCCTGCATGGCTTCATACCAGGGGTTCACGGCCGAGATGAGGAAGCTCTTCGACCATTCCGTCCGAGGGAGGGACGCAGCTAGGCGCCTGTTTTCGCTTCACCAAGGAACTCGCAGCGTGGCCGACTTCGTGATCGAGTTCAAGACGTTGGCTGTGGAGAGTGGGTGGAACGAGGAGTCTCTGCAAGCGGCCTTTTACCAGGGTCTGTCGGAGCAGCTCAAGGATGAGTTGATCTCCTATCCGGAGCCTAGTGACCTGGACAGCTTGGTAGCCTTGTCTATTCGGGTGGATAATCGAGTCCGAGAGCGAAGGAGGAAGAAGCAATGGGGTCCGTCCAATCGATCAGCTTCTCAGTTCCCAGTCGGGTCGGGTGGTGGACCAGAACACGCCGATCATTCTCCACCACAAAGGATTAGTGGAGAGGTCCTCTCTCCCGATTCTGAACCCATGCAAGTGGGGCGGCATGGGTTAACCAAGGAGGAGCGTCAACATAGACGTAAGACCAACTGCTGCCTCTACTGTGGTAGCTCGGGACATTACATCTCCACTTGTTCCCGGCGGTCGTCAAACTGCCCGGCTCACGCTAAAGTTGGGAGGACTTTTTAGCGAGCCAGTTTCAACCTCTCAGTACCTCTGTCAGACCCCGTTTCCCGGCTACCCTTGTGAACAGGAATCAGAGCTTAGCGATTAACGCTTTTATCGATTCAGGTGCCGATGGAAGCTTTCTTGATGCCGAGTTGGTGGAACAGCTGGGGCTTTCCAAGGAGCAATTGCCGGAAGCCATTAAGCGACCACTCTGAACGGCAGTAGTCTGGCACGTATCACGATGAGGACTGAACCGGTTAAGATGCGGTTGTCGGGAATCATTCTGAGATGATTTCATTCTTCATTCTGCCGTCTTCCCATGTTCCTCTGGTCCTTGGATACCCCTGGCTGAAGGAACACAATCCCACGTTCGATTGGGTGACGGGCAAGGTAACGAGTTGGAGCCTTGATTGTCATGCTAACTGTCTCAAGACTGCCTGCCCCCATTCGGTTCCCAGTCAGGTGATTGAGGCTAAACCCCCAGATTTGTCCCTGGTTCCCGAGACATATCACGATTTGGGGAAGTTTTCAGTAAGCAGAAGGCTCTGTCACTCCCTCCCCCACCGACCATATGATTGTGCCATCAACCTGTTCCCTGGAGCTGTCTACCCCAAGGGAAGGTTATACAGTATCTCCCGACCTGAACGTTGAGGCTTTGGAGACCTACATCAAGGAGTCCCTAGCTGCTGGTCTCGTTCGTCCCTCGTCATCACCCCTGGGGGCAGGATTCTTCTTTGTGGGTAAGAAGGATGGCTCTCTTCGACCGTGTATTGATTATCGGGGGTTGAATGACATCACGGTCAAGAACAAGTATCCCCTGCCCTTGATGAGTTCTGCCTTCGACTCCTTACAGGGTGCTACGGTGTTCACCAAGCTAGACCTACGCAATGCGTATCACATGGTCCGGATCAGAGAGGGGGACGAGTGGTTGACGGGTTTCAATACACCGATGGGTCACTTCGAGTATCAGGTGATGCCGTTTGGACTGACCAATGCCCCAGCGGTATTCCAGAGTATGGTGAACGACGTCCTGAGAGATATGATCGGTCTCTTTGTGTTTGTTTACCTGGATGACATTCTGATCTTCTCGAAGGAACCTTCCCGACCACGTCCAGCATGTCCGGCAGGTTCTGCAGCGATTGTTGGAGAATCGCCTGTTCGTGAAGGCCGAGAAGTGCGAGTTTCACGCCCACACGACATCCTTTCTCGGGTACATCATCTCCAGGGGAGAGATTAGGATGGACCAGGAGAAGGTTAGAGCGGTTCTGGAATGGGCCCAGCCCGGTACGAGATTGCAGCTCCAGAGATTTTTGGGGTTTGCGAATTTCTACCGCAGATTCATCCGGGATTACAGCCGTGTGGCCGCTCCGTTAACTGCCTTGACTTCCAGTATCAGGACCTTCAAGTGGAATCCGGAGGCGGATCGAGCGTTTCTGGATTTGAAGAGGCGATTCACCAACGCACCGATTCTCTCTCAACCGGACACGGCCCGTCAGTTCGTCGTTGAAGTGGACGCGTCTGATGTGGGAGTTGGCGCCATCCTGTCGCAGCGATGCTCCACGGACAGTAAACTCCATCCCTGCGCCTACTACTCGTCGCCTTTCGCCTGCGGAGAGGAATTACGATGTGGGTAACCGGGAGCTTCTCGCGGTGAAACTTGCCTTGGAGGAGTGGCGCCACTGGTTGGAGGGGGCGGAGCAACCGTTTATTGTCTGGACTGACCACAAGAATCTTGCTTACGTGCAATCGGCTAAACGTCTCAACTCCCCGTCAGGCCAGGTGGGCGTTGTTCTTCGGACGATTCAAGTTTTCCCTGACGTTCCGACCTGGATCTAAGAACGGCAAGGCGGACGCCTTGTCCCGGATGTTCTCCAAGACGGAGGAGAGTGGGTCCAAGACCGAGACAATTCTCCCCCCGGAACTGCGTCGTGGGAGCAGTTATGTGGAAGATTGAGGAGGAGGTGCTGGCGGCCCTTCGGACTCCAGCCCGGCCCGGTAACGCCCACCCGGGTCGGTTGTTTGTGCCTGAGTCGGTTCGTCCTGCTGTCCTCAAATGGTCCCACGCCAGCAAGATGGCTTGTCACCCTGGCGTGGCTCGGACAATGGCGTTTCTTCGCAGACGTTTTTGGTGGCCTGCCATGGCCGAGGATACTCGGGGTTTTGTTGCTGCCTGTCCAGTGTGTGCGCAGAATAAGAGTACCAATCGGCCCAGCTCTGGACTACTTCACCCCCTTCCTATTCCCCGGCGACCATGGTCGCATCTGGCCCTGGACTTCGTCACTGGGTTGCCCGCTTCTGAGGGGAACACGGTCGTTCTGACTATCGTGGACAGATTCAGCAAGTTCGCCCACTTTGTGCCAATTGCCAAGCTTCCCTCTGCCTCGGAGACGTCCGAGATCCTGGTTAGGGAGGTTTTCAGGGTCCACGGTTTGCCCAGTGATATCGTTTCCGACCGTGGCCCTCAGTTTACCTCTGCTGTCTGGAAGTCCTTCTGTTTGGCCATTGGAGCTACAGTCAGTCTCACATCTGGTTTTCACCCCCAATCCAATGGTCAGGCGGAGAGAGCCAACCAGAAGATGGAATCCACGCTACGCTGTCTGGTCTCTTCCAACCCCACCTCCTGGGTCTCTCAGTTGCCTTGGGTTGAGTATGCCCACAATACTCTCCCTACATCTGCCACTGGGATGTCTCCCCTTCCAGTGCCTGTATGGCTACCAACCTCCCCTGTTCCCTTCTCAGGAGAAGGAGCTCTCAGTGCCTTCTGTTCAGGCCCATATTCGTCGTTGCCACCGGACCTGGCATCGGGCCAGAAAGGCACTCCTTAGAGTTTCGACCGGTATCAGCTCCAGGCGAATCGTCGCCGGATCCCCGCTCCCACCTATACCATCGGAGATAGGGTTTGGTTGGCCACACGGGATCTTCCGTTACGGACTGAGTCTAGGGAAGTTGTTACCAAGTTCATTGGTCCGTTTGTGGTGGAGAAGGTGATCAATCCAGTGGCAGTTCGACTCAAACTACCGAGGACGCTCAGAGTCCATCCCACCTTTCATGTCTCCTGCCTCAAGCCTGTCTTCCTCAGTCCTCTGTTGCCTCCTCCGCCTCCTCCTCCTCCTCCTCGGATGATCGGAGGTGGTCCTGCCTACACGGTGCGTCGCATCATGGATTCCAGACGGCGGGGCCGGGGTTTCCAGTATCTCGTGGACTGGGAGGGGTATGGTCCTGAAGAGAGGAGTTGGATTCCCGCGGCGACAGGTCCTAGATGCTGACCTCATCAGTGACTTCTACCGCCTCCATCCTGGCGCTCCGGGGAGTCCGCCCGGTGGCGTTCGTCGGAGGGGGGGTACTGTAACGATCCCGGCAGTCTGAGTCGGGTCCTGTCTGGTGACTAGTTTTTCTGTTCGTGATCTCCAGTTTCCCGAGGGTTCGGGAACGCTCCGGGGAGCTCTCTTGATTTCCGCACCTGCATCCCATCAGCAATCTGCACACCTGGTCCTGATCATCACCCTTCTTAGGCTCTGGCCTAACATCCAGTCCCTGCCGGATCGTTAGCCATGAACAGTAGGTTTACCAGAGTATCAGTCTTTGAGCCTAGCGTTAGTTTTGTTGTTTTTGCACCGTTTGGTTTGTTGCTTACTTACCCCCGTTTTGTTCCATCTGCAGTCACCCGTCCGGAACCTTCATCCAACCTCTGCCTGGTGGTCGGCGGCTGCCGACCAGGATGGGATCAACCACTGCACCCCCCAACAACTAATCAACGCCGCCCGCTCTGTTCCCCCGGATTATTCAGCATCACTCTTGAATTTGTAATAAACACTCACCTTCGTTTCAACTTACCTTGTCCTGGTCTGCTTCTGGGTTCTGGCTTAGCAACTCGTGACAGGTAATCATTCTTAAAGTCATTACTTTGTCAGTAACACAGCCATATTTTGATCAATCCCTTAGCTTTTCTCAAACTAAGTTATGTTACTACACTCTTAGAAAAGCGGATTCCAAAAGGGTCCTGCGACTGTACCCATAGGATAACCCTTTTTAGTTCCAGGTAGAACCCTTTTTGGTTCCAGGTAGAACTCTTTTGGGGTCCTTGTAGAACCCTCTGTGGAAAGGGTTCTACATGGAACCCAAAAGGGTTCTACCTGGAACCAAAAAAAGGTTATTCAAAGGGTTCTCCTATAGGGACAGAGTGTATAGTTCATGAGCAGATGTTAGATTTTTTTGTGCATATTTTAGCACATTAGTGTATGTGCTACTGGTATAGTGTGGCAATCTTTGAATGCATCAACGTTGTCTTCTCAAACTCTTTAGGGACTATTGTGATGAGTCCAAAGACCAACCTTGGAGTGAATATAACTTTTAGTCCATGAGAAGAAGATTTTTTTATGATTCGTTTAAGCATTAGCATTACATAGTCAAAAAATACAATTGTTAATAATTTCCTTATGTTTTAAGATGTCAATGCCAAATCTAACATGGTTCATCATGATAATGTCTTTCATGATCCTAAAAAGTTTCAAGTTGATAGGCCATTGTGGAGTGGATTTACAAAGGATTTAAATTAACTTAAAATATGATTTCCTGATTTATCAAACAAAGTTAAGAGATGTACCATGGGCCTACATACTGAATTTGGTGTTATTTGGATTTATGGTTCATGAGAAAACGTTTTTCAAAGGTTTAAATAAAATTCCAAGATGGAGGAAAATCTGACCTGACGGACCTTATGGGTTCTTGAGGCAAATGTGTTCAGCATGAGGAAAGAACATACAAAGTTTCAAGTCTCTAGGTCAAACGGGGCGATGGATTTGAGGGTTAAAAGATGCACTACGCCGAAATCGCTCTGCCATTTCCTGGTTGCTAAAATTGTAATAGTTCGCCTAATTTCAGTTTATGTGACATAACAAGCAAGTATAGTTTCGAGAATCATTGTACCATCTAAACCGCTGTGAAATATATTTTCCATAACCAAAATATTGTATTTTCAGCTGTTTGACGCTGGTGTACAAACCCGAAAGTAAAAGACACAAAAACTAAACTTAAGAACAGGAGGCATAGATATAGCACACATAGAACAGATACACTGCTTCTTACACGTGCTTTCAATTAGAATTACAGATCTATAACTCAAATTTCTATGTGAATTTGGTTGGGCCGCCCAAAAGGTTACATATTGCAGCTTTAAGTGAGACTGCTTATAACAGCGCCACCTATAGGCCAATCGGTACCATTCTTTTTGACCAAAAAATACTTGGTCTCTAGTTTCTGTGTGCCAAATTAGAAAAAAAGTGACCAATCTATGCTTCAGGTATTCAACCATGTCAAGAAAAACATTATAATGATAGTTGTTTGTTTAACACTTTTTTGGTTACTACATGATTCTATGTGTGTTATTTCATAGTTTTGATGTCTTCACTATTATTCTACAATGTAGAAAACAGTAAAAATAAAGAAAAACCCTTGAATGAGTAGGTGTGTCCAATGTTTTGACTGGTACTGTACATTAACACAAGGTAGAAAACAAATAAAACAATTCAATATACGTCAAACAGTGAAACACTTTATTCGCTATTAAAGATCCTAACAAATCACAGTGTCAGAGGAGAAAAGTTACATTGGTCCATTCTACATAATACAATGAAAGGTTTGTAATAAAATACAACATTACCAAATGAAAATGATTGCGAGCAAGATACGCTACATAGCTATTGCTGGCGTGTGCTTTTGTGGAGCACTGAGATGTATAAGAAAGCATTAAAAGTTTGAAACACGATAACACATACAAATGAAAACGCACAGTGTAGGCTAACTATATTTTCACATCTCTCACGAGAGAACCTTTACAGTTTAACATCACAGCTCAGTTTATAGATGTTATATAAACTTTATAAACTTCCTGTATATCAAACCTTAACGATACATGTTAACAACAAACAAAATATGAGGATATACATACATTTAATATAAAACAATATTGCGAACATCATCGTTTTCAAATGACCAACTAAAATATTATGCCTCGTCAGCTCAGTAAGGTAATATTTTTGTGTGTATTTGCTGTTGTTTTTTTTACACTAAATATCATTATGTTCAAGGTATACCAAATATTTCAATACACACAAAGTGTAACACCATGACACAAAGTGTTGACATTTCAATTCAAGAATTATGTCAAAATGAACCAACGAAATGAACCATAAAAAAACAAACATCAAATGTGATTTTAGATCCTGATTTCTGCTGAAAACATTTGTAAAAATTAAAGCATAAGAAATGTCAGAGAAATGTCACTCAAATGTGCAGTAAGATAAAAAATAACGCTTGCTTAATACATTATTCCCTTAATAAAATCAAATACAAAATATTTTACACTTTTGAAAAACACAAATTATCATATTTGTGTCATATTACACATTTAAGAACACTAATTGACAACTGCCAATATAATGTAATAGTATATATATATCAGGGCAACTTTGATGCGGGTGGGGGCCACAAAAAATCTGAACTCATCATGAGGGGCCGCAGTTGCTCATGGGTCTGCGTATCCACATGTGCATACGTTTTAGAGTTAATTTAGTGCAATTCTACACATTTTGCCATGGGCGTAGAGAAAATGTTGCAGTTTTAACGCAAGTTTGCTGCAATTCTACAGAGTTTGCCATATGGCGGAGAGGAACATTTGCTGTTTTACAGCTAATTTCCTGCAATTCTACAAATTTTTCCATATGGTGGAAAGAAATGTTTGCAGGTTTTAATATTATATCTGAGTGAGACTGACTAACAAAATCAGATGTGCTAGTGTGTCCCAATGTAACTAAATTCACATGTACATTTTTTAAAATGTATTTATAGAGTTGTTGAGTTATACTTGAGAGGACACCATTTGGCATTATGGTATGCTGAAGTTAGAATTCACCCTGTAGTACTTTGAGGGAATAAATGTTGTCTTAGCAGATCATGTTTAAATTGTGATTACACATTTTTTTTATAGAATAGGTTGTGCTGTTAGAAACCGCAAAAGAAACAGTTAACTGTTCGACCTAAAAATACTATTAATTTATCAGAAAACCAAAGCCTCCCAGCCTACTGAAAGCATTGCGTTACCTGCCACTAAGGTCAAAATGACAGCTGCAATTTGCAAAAATAGTTCACAGATTTGTACTTAAAATGCAAAATATAAAATATAAAAAGGTATCAAATATGCTGCATATCGACTTTCAGAAAAATTACATAAAAACAGGAAGCACATTATTTATTTTTATTTTTTTACCTTACAAATATATCAAAGGAAATGATCTGGTCCCATCTGAAATCTTCACTAAATAGCTGCATATTTAAAGAAGAGAACAAAAAACCTGTCTACACAGTCTAAGTTCTGCTGTGGCGCTTGGATCTGCGAACAGGTGTTGGCTCTGTGCTTTTTCTCTTCCGAAGATTTCTCTTTTCCACAGGGCTCTCTTCCTGCTCTTCATCTGATGAAAACACGACCACCTCAGGATCGAACTTCTCAGGTGTTACTATTTTGCTGTGTCTTGTGGATGTACGCTGGGGCGTGGCCTTGGCCTTGGGTGTGGTGTTTGGTGTGGCAGTTAACCTCACTCTCAGAACTCTCGTTAAAACCACTGGAGCCTCCGCTTCCTCCTCATCCTCAGAGCTCTTCGGCTCTTTCTCCTGAGTTGTGGCAGTTTTCTTTTCCTCTACCTCCATCTTCTGTCTCTCCTCTTTCTCCTCCTCCTCGGCCAATTCTAAATTAAGGTTGTCCACCTCGACCCCATTCTCTGCCTCTGTCTCACCGCTCTCTACATTTTCCATGCCATTCTCCTCAATCTTTTCTTCTTCTTCCTCCTTCTCCTCCTCTGTTCTATTTTCCTCAGGCTGCATCTTGACAGAACCCTCAGCCACCGAGGCCCTTTCCTCCTCTTCTACTACGCTTGCCTCTTCTGCCACTACCTTATCATCCTCTTTCACTGCATCCACAGAGAGCTTGCTTCGTTTGGACTTTCGTTTGGGTGTGGCTTTTGCGACTGTTTTTGTCCTGCTCCTCGCAGCTCTAGTTTCCACAGCTGGAGGAACTTCCACAACCTTCTCAGGGCTCTCTGCTTCTTCCTCTTTGCTTGTTGTTGTTGTTGTGGCCTTTTCTTCTTCCTCAACAGATTTTTCCTGGACTTTGTTGTCTACTTCCTCCACTGTCATTTCATCTGGGTTTTCTGCCTCTTCCGCTTCAACAGCTAGAGTTTCTCCCTCCTTCTCTTCCTCCTCCACATTGGTGATATCTCCTTCCTCCTCATCTACCGTTTCAGCTGCCTCTTTTGCTGTTTCTGTAGTTTTCTCCTCTGTGTTCTCCTCTTCTTCTTCCTTCTCCTTTGTTTGCTCTGCCATAACCTCCTCTGGCTGATGTGTGATTGCTTCTTCTTCTTTTGCCTCAGGAGCACCACTGTCTGCTTGTACTTCAGTGTTTCCTTCGTCCTCTGCCATCGGAACATCTGCCTCCGTCTTATTCTGTTTCACCATTTCCTCCTCCACTGCTTTTTCTTCCTCCCCCTTCTCCTCCACAGCTTCTGGCACAGGTTCAGCTGCCTCCTCCATCTTTTCGGCCTCCACCTCTACTTCCTCTTCCTCAGGTTCTTTGCGAGCTCGTTTGGATTTGTGTCTGGGTGTGGCAGGAGCAGATTTTCTTCCTCTCCTCAGAACTTTGGCTTCCACTATTAGCGCCTCTTCTTCCTCCTCCACTTTTTCCTCCACAGCTTCCGGCACAAGTTCAGCCACCTCCTCTACCTTTTCTGTCTCCTCCTTCTCCTCTTCCTCGGCTTCTTTGCCTCTCCGTGTGGACTTGCGTTTTGGAGGAGTAACAGGAACGCTTTTTCTTCCTCTCCTCAGGACACTTGTTTCTACAACTTTACCCTCCTCTTCTTCCTCGGGTGGTGAGGCTTTCTCCTCTTCCTCAACTGGCTTTTCTACTGCTTCATCTGCTACACTTTCCACCACTGTTGCTTCCTCCACCTTTTCTGCCTCTTCTACCACAGTCACCATTGTTGTTGCTTCTTCCACCTTTTCTTCTTCCTCTATCGCTTCTGCCTCCTCCACATTTTCTTCCACAGTAGCAGTTTCAGCTGCAGCTTCATCTACCCTTTCTTCCTCTACCTTTTCCTCCTCCACTGATTTTTCTTCCACCACATTTTTCTCCACAGCTTCAGGCACAGGTTCTGCCGCCTCCTCTTCCTTTTCTTCCTCCTCCCCCTCTTCCTCCTCAGGTTCTTTGCGGGCTCGTTTGGATTTGCGTCTAGGTGTCGGGGGAGATTTCCTTCCTTTCTTCGGAACTCTGACTTCTACTACTGGTGGGTCTTCTTCTTTAGCTGCATCTTCCTCTTCTGGCTCATCCTCCTTTTCAACTTCATTGGGTTGTTTGCCTCTTTGTGAGAACTTGCGTTCTGGAGTCAGAGTAGCTGGAACACTTTTTCTTCCTCCTCTCAGGACTCTTGTTTCTACCACTGGAGCCTCCTCTTCCTCCTTCTCCTCAGGTGGTGAAGTCTTCTTCTCTTCCTCAAATGGCTTTTCTACCACTTCATCTGCAACACATTCAACTACTCTTGCCTCTTCTATCTCCTCCACTTTTTCTGCCTTATCTACCATAGCAACTTCCTCTGCTAGTTTTTCTATAGCTATTTCAATAACTGTTTCCTCTTCCTTCTCTTCCTCCACCTTTTCCTCTTCCTGATTTGTTCCTTCCCCTTCCACTGCTTTTTCTTCTTCCACTTCTTCTTCTGCATCACTCTCCTCTTCCACTGGTGCAGCTTCAGCTTCCTCTTCCTTTTCTTCCACCCCTTTTTCCTCCTCCACAGCTTTCTCTTCTTCCACCACTTCTTCCACAGGTTCAGCCGCCTCCACCACCTCTTCCTCAGGTTCTTTGCGAGCTCGTGTGGATTTGCGTCTGGGTGTTGCAGGAGCAGGGGCTGATTTTCTTCCTACCCTCAGAACTCTGGCTTCCACTAATGGTGCCTTTTCTTCCTCAGCTTCCTCTTCCTCCTCTGGCTCCTCCACCTTCTCCTCTTCCTCAGGCTGTTTACTTCTTCTTGTGGACTTGCGTTTTGGAGTCGGAGCAGCAGGAACCCTTTTTATTCCTCTCCTAAGGACTCTTGTTTCTACAACTGGAGCCACTTCTTCTTCTTCAGGTGGTGAGGTCTTCTCCTCTTTGTCAGTTGGTGAGGTGTTCTCCTCTTCCTCAGGGGGTGAGGTCTTCTCCTCTTCCTCAGGTGGTGAAGTATTTTTCTCTTCCTCAACTGGCTTTTCTACCACTTCATCTGCAACACATTCCACTACTCTTGCCTCTTCGTTCTCCTCCAATTTTTCTGCCTTATCTACCATAGCAGCTTCCTCTGCCACTTTTTCTATAGCTATTTCAATAACTGTTTCCTCTTTCTTCTCTTCGTCCACTTTTTCCTCTTCCTCAATTGTTGCTTCCTCCTCTTTTTCTTCCTCTATGGTTTTTGCTTCCTCCTCCACCTTTTCTTCCACAGTAATAGTTTCAGCTGAAACTGCAGCTTCAGCTTCCTTAATGTTTTCTTCTTCCACTATCTCAGCTTCCTTCTCTTCCTCCAACTTTTCGTCTTCCTCAGGTGTTGCTTCCTCCTCCACCTTTTCTTCCGCAACACTCTCCTCTCCCACTGGTGTAGTTTCAGCTGCAGTTTCAGTTTCCTCTTCAGCCAGCATTTCTTCTTCCACTATTACAGCTGCTTCCTCCTCTGCCTTTTCCTTCTCCACTGTTTTTTCTTCCTCCACGTTTTCTTCCTCCTCTATTGCTGCTGTTTCCTCCACTGATTTTTCTCTCTCCACCATTTTCTCGACAGAATCCAGAACAGGTTCAGCCACCTCCTCTACCTTTTTCTCCTCCTCCACCACCTCTTCCTCCTCTTCCTCAGGTTGTTTGCGGCCTCGTTTGGATTTGCATCTAGGTTTGGCAGGGGCAGATTTTCTTCCTTTCCTCAAAACTCTGGCTTCCACTATTCGTGCATCTTCATCCTCAGCTGCCTCTTCCTCATCTGGCGCCTCCATTTTCACCTCTTCCTCGGGTTGTTTGCCTTTTCGTGTGGACTTGCGTTTTGGTGGACTAACTGGAACACTTTTTCTTCCTCTTCTCAGGACTCTTGTTTCTACAACTGGAGCTTCCTCTTCCTCCTCCTCAGGTGGTGAAGTCTTCTCTTCTTCCTCAACAGGCTTTTCTACTGCTTCATCTGCTACATTCTCCGCTGCTGTTTCCCCCTCCTTCACTTTTTCTGCCTCTTCAACTACCTCTGCTAGTTTTTCTACCGTTTCTTCTTCTGCTTCCACTTCTTTCTTCTCTTCCTCCACTTTTTCCTCTTCCTCAGTTATTGCTTCCTCCACATTTTCTTCCTCTGTGAGTTTTGCGTCCTCCTCCACCCTTTCTTCCTCAGCTGCAGCTTCCTCAATATTTTCTTCTTCTGCTGTCTCCTTCTCTTCCTCCACAATCTCTTCTTCCTCTATAACAGCTGCTTCATACTCTACATTTTCTTCTGCAACACTCTCTTCTTCCAGAGTTGTAGCTTCAGCTGCACCTTCCTCTTCCTTCTTTTCCTCCACTATTTCCGCTTCCTTCTCTTCCTCCACCTTTTCCTCTACCTGATTTGTTCCTTCCTCTTCCACTGCTTTTTCTTCTTCCACTTCTTCTTCTGCATCACTCTCCTCTTCCACTGATGCAGCTTCAGCTTCCTCTTCCTTTTCTTCCACCCCTTTTTCCTCCTCCACAGCTTTATTTTCTTCCACCACTTCTTCCACAGGTTCAGCCGCCTCCACCACCTCTCCCTCAGGTTCTTTGCGAGCTCGTGTGGATTTGCGTCTGGGTGTTGCAGGAGCAGGGGCTGATTTTCTTCCTACCCTCAGAACTCTGGCTTCCACTAATGGTGCCTTTTCTTCCTCAGCTTCCTCTTCCTCCTCTGGCTCCTCCACCTTCTCCTCTTCCTCAGGCTGTTTACTTCTTCTTGTGGACTTGCGTTTTGGAGTCGGAGCAGCAGGAACCCTTTTTATTCCTCTCCTAAGGACTCTTGTTTCTACAACTGGAGCCTCTTCTTCTTCTTCTTCTTCTTTTTCAGGTGGTGAGGTCTTCTCCTCTTTGTCAGTTGGTGAGGTGTTCTCCTCTTCCTCAGGTGGTGAAGTCTTTTTCTCTTCCTCAACTGGCTTTTCTACCACTTCATCTGCAACACATTCCACTACTCTTGCCTCTTCGTTCTCCTCCAATTTTTCTGCCTTATCTACCATAGCAGCTTCCTCTGCTACTTTTTCTATAGCTATTTCAATAACTGTTTCCTCTTTCTTCTCTTCGTCCACTTTTTCCTCGTCCTCAATTGTTGCTTCCTCCTCTTTTTCTTCCTCTATGGTTTTTGCTTCCTCCTCCACCTTTTCTTCCACAGTAATAGTTTCAGCTGAAACTGCAGCTTCAGCTTCCTTAATGTTTTCTTCTTCCACTATCTCAGCTTCCTTCTCTTCCTCCAACTTTTCGTCTTCCTCAGGTGTTGCTTCCTCCTCCACCTTTTCTTCCGCAACACTCTCCTCTCCCACTGGTGCAGTTTCAGCTGCAGTTTCAGTTTCCTCTTCAGCCATCATTTCTTCTTCCACTATTACAGCTGCTTCCTCCTCTGCCTTTTCCTTCTCCACAGTTTTTTCTTCCTCCATGTTTTCTTCCTCCTCTATTGCTGCTGTTTCCTCCACTGCTTTTTCTCTTTCCACTCTTTTCTCGACAGAATCCAGCACAGCTTCAGCCACCTCCTCTACCTTTTCCTCCTCCTCCACCACCTCTTCCTCCTCTTCCTCAGGTTGTTTGCGGCCTCGTTTGGATTTGCATCTAGGTTTGGCAGGGGCAGATTTTCTTCCTTTCCTCAAAACTCTGGCTTCCACTACTGGTGCCTCTTCATCCTCAGCTGCCTCTTCCTCATCTGGCGCCTCCATTTTCACCTCTTCCTCGGGTTGTTTGCCTTTTCGTGTGTACTTGCGTTTTGGTGGAGTAACTGGAAAACTTTTTCTTCCTCTTCTCAGGACTCTTGTTTCTACAACTGGAGCTTCCTCTTCCTCCTCAGGGGGTGCGGTCTTCTCCTCTTCCTCAGGTGGTGAATTGTTCTTCTCTTCCTCAACTGGCTTTTCTACCACTTCATCTGCAACACATTCCACTACTCTTGCCTCTTCTTTCTCCTCCACTCTTTCTGCCTCTTCTACCATAGCAGCTTCCTCTGCTAGTTTTTCTATAGCTATTTCAATAACTGTTTCCTCTTTCTTCTCTTCGTCCACTTTTTCCTCTTCCTCAATTGTTGCTTCCTCCTCCTTTTCTTCCTCTATGGTTTTTTCTTCCTCCTCCACCTTTTCTCCCACAGTAATAGTTTCAGCTGAAACTGCAGCTTCAGCTTCCTCCATTTTTTCTTCTTCCACTATCTCCGTTTCCTTCACTTCCTCCACCTTTTCCTCTTCCTCAGTTGTTGCTACCTCCTCCACCTTTTCTTCTGCAACACTCTCCTCTTCCGCTGATTCCGGTTCAGCTGCAGCTTCAGTTTCCTCCATCTCTCCCTCAATTTTTTCTTCCTCCTCCTTTTCTTCCTCTATGGTTTTTGCTTCCTCCTCCACCTTTTCTTCCACAGTAATAGTTTCAGCTGAAACTGCAGCTTCAGCTTCCTCCATTTTTTCTTCTTCAACTATCTCCGCTTCCTTCTCTTCCTCCACCTTTTCCTCTTCCTCAGGTGTTGCTTCCTCCTCCACCTTTTCTTCTGCAACACTCTCCTCTCCCACTGGTTCAGTTTCAGTTTCCTCTTCAGCCAGCATTTCTTCTTCCACTATTACAGCTGCTTCCTCCTCTGCCTTTTCCTTCTCCACTGTTTTTTCTTCCTCCACGTTTTCTTCCTCCTCTATTGCTGCTGTTTCCTCCACTGGTTTTTCTCTCTCTACCCTTTTCTCCACAGAATCCAGCACAGGTTCCTCTTCCTCAGGTTGTTTTCGGCCTCGTTTGGATTTGCATCTAGGTTTGGCAGGGGCAGATTTTCTTCCTTTCCTCAAAACTACTGGTGCCTCTTCTTCCTCAGCTGCCTCTTCCTCATCTGGCGCCTCCACTTTCACCTCTTCCTCGGGTTGTTTGCCTTTTCGTGTGGACTTGCGTTTTGGTGGAGTAACTGGAACACTTTTTCTTCCTCTTCTCAGGACTCTTGTTTCTACAACTGAAGCCTCCTCTTCCTCCTCCTCAGGTGGTGAAGTCTTCTCTTCTTCCTCATCTGGTTTTTCTACTGCTTCATCTGCTACATTCTCCACTGCTGTTGCTTCCCCCTCCACTTTTTCTGCCTCTTCAATTACCTCTGCTAGTTTCTCTACCGTTTCTTCTTCTGCTTCCACCTCTTTCTTCTCTTCCTCCACTTTTTCCTCTTTCTCAGTTATTGCTTCCACTACTGGTGCCTCTTCTTCCTTAGCTGCCTCTTCCTCCTCTGGCTCCTCCACCTTCTCTTCTTCCTCAGGCTGTTTACCTCTTCTTGTGGAGTTGCGTTTCGGAGTCGGGTGAGCAGCAGGAAACCTTGTTTCTACAACTGGAGCCTCTTCTTCTTCTTCAGGTGGTGAGGTCTTCTCCTCTTCCTCAGGTGGTGAGGTTTTTTCCTCTTCCTCGGGTTGTGAAGTCTTCTCCTCTTCCTCAGGTGGTGAGGTTATCTCCCTTTTGGTAGGTTCCTTAACTGGCTTTTGTAACACTTCATCTGCAGCAATTTCCTCTTTCTCTTCCTCCACTTTTTCTGCCTCTTCAACTACCATTGTTAGTTTTTCTACAGCTATTTCCATAACTGTTTCCTCTTCTCCTTCCACCTCTGTCTTCTCTTCCTCCACTTGTTCCTCTTCTTCAGTTGTTGGTTCCTCCACCTTTTCTTCCTCTGTGGGGTTTGCTTCCTTCTCCACATTTTCTTCCTCCACACTCCCCACTGTTGCAGCTTCAGTTTCCTCAAACATTTCTACTTCTGCTGTCTCCGCTTCCTTCTCTTCCTCCACCTTTTCCTCTTCCTCCACACTTTCCACTGTTGCAACTGTTGCTTTGTCCACTGCTTTTCCCTCATCCATCTTTTCCTCCACAGATTCCTGAACAGGTTCAGCCGCCTCCTCCATCTTTTCATCCTCTACCTTTTCTGCCTCCACTTCCTCTTTCTCAGGTTGTTTGCATGCTCGTGTGGATTTGCGTCTGGGTGTGGCAGGGGCAGAAAATGTGCCTCTGCTTCCTCTCCACATAACTCTGGTTTCCACTACTGGTGCCTTTTGTTCCACAGCTGCCTGTTCCTCCTCCTTCTCTACCTCGGCTTGTTTGCCTCTTTTTGTGGACTTGCGTTTCGGACTTGGAGTAGCTGGAACCCTTTTTCTTCCTATCCTCAAAACTCTTGTTTCGACAACTGCAGCCTCCTCTTCCTCATTTTCCTCCTCTGGTGGTGAGATCTTCTCCTCTTCCTCTGCAGGTTCCTCAACTGGCTTTTCTACCACTTTATCTGCAACACATTCCACGCCGATATCCTCAATCTTTTCTTCCTCCTCCTCCTTCTCCTCCTCTGTTCCATCCTCAAGGCTCTCTGCCTCCACTTCCTGTTCCTCTTGGCTTGTTGTTGTTGTGGCCTTCTCTTTCTCAACAGCTTTTTCCTGGACTTTGCCATCTACTTCCTCCTCTGTCATTTCATCTGTTTTTTCTGCCTCTTCCTCTTCAACAACAGTTGGAGTGGATTTGCGTCTAGGTGTGGCAGGGACAGGAGCAGGGGCAGCTCTCCTTCCTCTCCTCAGAACTTTTGCTTCCACTACTGGTGCCTCTTCTTCTTCCTCGGCTGCCTCTTCCTCCTCTGGCTCTTCCGCCTCCTCCTCTTCCTCAGGCTGTTTGCCTCTTCTTGTGGACTTGCATTTTGGTGTAGGGGTAGCTGGAATGCTTTTTCTTCCTCTCCTCAAGACTCGTGTTTCTACCACTGGAGCTGCCTCTTCCTCCTCAGCTGGCGAGATCTTCTCCTCTTCCTCAGCAGGTTCCTCAACTGCTGGCTGCTCCTCTTTCACTGTCTCCTCCTCAACCTCAGCAGGTTTTGTGAGACAAGTGGATCTTGGTCTGCCTCTTCTTTTCGTTTCCTTCTTCGAGGGTTCTTCAGCTGTTTCTTCTTTGTTCTCTTCTTTGTCTTCATTGGTTCCTGTCACCTCCATTGGAACCTCCTCTGCCTCCTCCACCTCCTTGATCTCTGAGGACACATTATCAAGCTCAATTGCTGTGTCCTCCGTGGCTGTGTCAACGTTATCCTGTCCCCCAAAAAAATGTTTTTAAAGAGCGTGTGTCACTTAAGCCTCCTTACTTCTGGACATTTGAAAAACATTGATTAATTGTTTATGAATCGTATGAATCGTATACATACCTCAGCTAACTCCTCTTTGTCGGACTCAGCTACAGGAACACATTTTTCATTCTCTTGCTGATGCTCTGAAACTGGCTTCTCTTTTGGAGTATCCACCTCTGCTTCAATATCCTCAATCCTACACCACACAGATATGCCAAAGTGAATGACCTTAATTTAGGCAATAGCTATTTAACTGTTCATGTGTTTTACTGTATTCCATGAACATTTGAAACAAAGAAGTATTCACATTCTCTGTTACCTGATGGCTTTCTCTGCTTTGCTTTCCTCTGAGATATTCTTACATTTGAGGCCACTGCTCCTGCCTCGGGTTGTAACTGGCGTTTCTTCCTTCTCTGGAAACATAATCAAAAATGATGTTAGGAGGAGAAACTCTGTGTAGTTTCAGTGAACATACGTTAGAAGTTATTACCAAGATCCAGCACATGAAACAACCAATACTTGCCTTTTGTCACTTTGACCAGTGTAACTTCCTCCTATAAACAAAGTAAATGTTATTACGTAAGCAAAACAATAAACTGTTACAGGAGGGTGCCGCGGTTCCGGAGCAACCCACTAGGTGTCATCCTCCGACAACCTTAGGCACCTCCTTACTCACAGTCTGGACTAATCATTATCCTATTGGTGTCACCTGTGTCTACCTGTTCACCTATGTATTTATGCCCTCACTTCCCTGTGTTCCCTTGCTCAGTTTTCTCTGCTACTTTCTCTATGCTCAGCAGTACTAATCAGTGTCTGATCGGAGAAGTATGTACAGGTAATCGAGAAGTGTTCTCCCTGTTTCTTTATTATTTCAGTCGTAGTTACTATTTCGTATTTTGGCTGTCAGCCTGTTTTTGGAGACTTATTTGCGCCACCATTCTTTTATCATGTTAAGTCCGCTGTTTTGTAACCTGGCTTCGGGACCACCAGTAAAGATCCTTGTTTTCACCATCTCTGCCTACTGCCTACTGTCTATCCTGCACCGCACCTGGGTCACACCTCACACCTACCCTTACAATAAACAACATTAAATTGTACATACTATAAGTAAGTAATACAAAACTAAAATATTGAACAATATACAGATTATTTGTCACATAACATGTTATATATATTCTTTACATTAAATCTATTGTTACATTAAAAAACATACCACAATTTCAACGGTGTACTCCATGGCTTCCTGTTCCTGTATGCGTGATGTCACTTCCTCCATGACCCCCTCATTTTCAGCCACCACAGGGTTCAACACAGAGTGCTCCGTAAAGGAGAGGTACTTGGATAAGGCTGAGGGAAGAAGTCACAATTCCATCATTTTAGTGAGAATCGTCTCCGTTCAAGACGTACAGTGACGTGTCATTCTAGCACCCTAAGTACAGCAATCTAGACACTCAGGCGTTAAGGGATGTGCACGTCTGCCATTTTAAACTTGAGATAAACATACCACTCAGGCCCATAGCCTGGATCTTGTTGGCTATGTTAGTCCTCTGGCTGGGTCCTCCAACACTCTCCACCTCCCACAGCAGGTCTCTGTCGGCCGGGTACAGGCTCAGGTACTTCCCACACACTGGAAAACAATAAGAAGTTGTTAGGGTAGTGGACTGGTAGGCTGATGGCTGCAGATTAGGAGAGTATAAGGAATGTTTTGAGATCTTTCAACCACCCTTGTATTTCCCTGTGTGAACATTGATTACCTTTGTACATAGCTTTTGAAAGGGGGTATCTCAACCCAAGGCAGTCCTCTTTGAAACAGTCAACAAAGTTCTCCAGCATTTGAAGGCCCAGGCCATTGCCGCGGTGACACTTCCTGACGAATATGGAGTCCATGATAGGAAGCTGATAGCACTGTGTTAAGAAGGTACTGCACAAGCTGCCTATAGGGAAAATAGGAAAACATATGGAGACGCATGACAACAGAAGATACTCAGACACATGTACAGTTGAAGTCGGAAGTTTACATACACTTAGGTAGGAGTCATTAAAACTCGTTTTTCAACCACTCCACAAATTTCTTGTTAACAAACTATAATTTTGGCAAGTCGGTTAGGACATCTACTTTGTGGATGACACAAGTAATTTTTCCAACAATTGTTTATAGACAGATTAATTCACTTATAATTCACTGTATCACAATTCCAGTGGGTCATAAGTTGACTGTGCCTTTAAACAGCTTGGAAAATTCCAGAAAATGATGTCATGGCTTTAGAAGTTTCTGATAGGCTAATTGACATCATTTGAGTCAATTGGAGGTGTACCTGTGGATGTATTTCAAGGCCTACCTTCAAACTCAGTGCCTCTTTGCTTGACATCATGGGAAAATCTAAATAAATCAGCCAAGACCTCAGAAAAGAAATTGTAGACCTCAACAAGTCTGGTTCATCCTTGGGAACAATTTCCAAATGCCTGAAGGTACCACGTTCATCTGTACAAACAATAGTACGCAAGTATAAACACCATGGGACCACG
The DNA here is from genome assembly GCF_020615455.1 of Coregonus clupeaformis. Lineage (NCBI taxonomy): Eukaryota > Metazoa > Chordata > Actinopteri > Salmoniformes > Salmonidae > Coregonus > Coregonus clupeaformis. The sequence continues at coordinate 52,835,735 of NC_059207.1, forward strand.
CAGCCATCATACCGCTCAGGAAGGAGACGCGTTCTGTCTCCTAGAGATTAACGTAATTTGGTGCGAAAAGTGCAAATCAATCCCAGAACAACAGCAAAGGACCTTGTGAAGATGCTGGAGGAAACAGGTACAAAAGTATCTATATCCACAGTAAAATGAGTCCGATATCGACATAACCTGAAAGGCCGCTCAGCAAGGAAGAAGCCACTGCTCCAAAACCGCCATAAAAAAGCCAGACTACGGTTTGCAACTGCACATGGGGACAAAGATCGTACTTTTTGAAGAAATGTCCTCTGGTCTGATGAAACAAAAATAGAACTGTTTGGCCATAATGACCATTGTTATGTGTGGAGGAAAAAGGACGGCGCGTGCAAGCCGAAGAACACCATCCAAACCGTGAAGCACGGGGGTGGCAGCATCATGCTGTGGGGGTGCTTTGCTGCAGGAGGGACTGGTGCACTTCACAAAATAGATGGCATCATGATGAAGGAAAATGATGTGGCTATATTGAAGCAACATCTCAAGACATCAGTCAGGAAGTTAAAGTTTGGTCGCAAATGGGTCTTCCAAATGGACAATGACCCCAAGCATACTTCCAAAGTTGTGGCAAAATGGCTTAAGGACAACAAAGTCAAGGTATTGGAGTGGCCATCACAAAGCCCTGAACTCAATCCTATAGACATTTTGTGGACAGAACTGAAAAAGTGTGTGCGCGCAAGGAGGCCTACAAACCTGACTCAGTTACACCAGCTCTGTCAGGAGGAATGGGCCAAAATTCTCCCAACTTATTGTGGGAAGCTTCTGGAAGGCTAACCGAAACATTTGACCCAAGTTAAACAATTTAAAGGCAATGCTACCAAATACTAATTGAGTGTATGTAAACTTCTGACCCACTGGGAATGTGATGAAAGAAATAAAAGCCTAAATAAATCACTCTCTACTATTATTCTGACATTTCACATTCTTAAAATAAAGTGGTGATCCTAACTGACCTAAGACAGGGAATTGTTACTAGGATTAAATGTCAGGAATTGGGAAAAACTGAGTTTAAATGTATTTGGCTAAGGTGTATGTAAACTTCCGACTTCAACCGTATACAATTTTGTGCACAAATTCGTTTACATCCCTGTTAGTGAGCATTTCTCCTTTGCCAAGATAATCCATCCACCTGACAGGTGTGGCATATCAAGAAGCTGATTAAACAGCATGATCATTACACAGGTGCACTTTGTGCTGGGGACAATAAAAGGCCACTCTAAAATGTGCAGTTTTGTCACACAACCCAATGTCACAAGTTTTGAGGGAGTGTGCAATTGGCATGCGGACTGCAGGAATGTCTACCAGAGCTGATTCCAGAGAATTGAATGTTCATTTTTATACCATAAGCCGCCTCCAACGTCATTTTAGAGAATTTTGCAGTACATCCAACCGGCCTCACAACCGCAGACTGGGTGTATGGCATCGTGTGGGCGAGTGGTTTGCTGATGTCAACGTTTTGAACAGAGCGCCCCATGATGGCCGTGGGGTTATGGTATGGGCAGGCATAAGCTACAGACAACGAACACAATTGCAGAAATACCGTGACGAGATCCTGAGGCCCATTGTGAGGACAATTTTTTTAAAGGTATCTGTGACCAACAGATGCATATTTGTATTCCCAGTCATGTGAAATCCATAGATAAGAGCCTAATGAATTTATTTCAATTGACTGATTTCCTCATATGAACTGTAACTCAATAAAATTGTTGAAATTATGGCATGTTGCGTTTATATTTGTGTTCAAGTATATATACATTGGAGAGCATACAATACATATAAACGTCTATGCGAAAATGTTCATTGGCTTTGTGAGTTAGGAACTATCTTTGTTTTGAACACAGCTCTTGAACACAGCTCTACTCCATAATAACTGATGTGTGATGAGAATTGAGCATCATTACCTTTATCTACCATGTCAATGCCAGGTTCCTTACCTGAAGGTTTGACTGAGTAGAAGCCGACTGCCTGTCCGTCTTTCCAGAGGATCTTGGCGTTGTCGCTCTCCCCGTGGCAGAGGAAAGGTAGTTCGTCTGAACTCATTTCCATGGCTCTGTACACCACACGGTTCAAAATGTACAGAACTATCCTCTCCCCTAGAGTCTCCACCTATAGAGGAAACCACAACCACATCAGTCAGCACCCCTGTGTGTCTCTCATTCAATTCATTGACCCAATACTGTCTCATTCTTGTAAAATATATTTAAAAAAGAAACCCAAAAATATATACCTATTGTCTCTCTTGGATGCGTCTAATTTCACAATTGCTTTTGCAGCTGTATAATAACTTCTGCAACAATAGTGAGAATTCATACACATGCTATTTCTCGACAACCAGGTGGTGTATTACTACACATACAGCTGAAATAGTTTTCAAAGATAGTACCTCCACACATCCATCTCTGGCAGGGTCTGCTGTTTTTAGGATGTCCTCCAGTGACCACCATCGATCCAACAGGTACAGCCCCACCGCTGAGAGAGATAACACACACAACAATTACATACAGTGCATTCGGAAAGGATTCAGACCCCTTCACGTTTTCCACATTGTATAAAAAAACAAAACAGGAAATATCATATTTACATAAGTATTCAGACCCTTTACTCAGTACTTTGTTGAACCACCTTTGGCAGCGATTACAGCCTCGATTCTTCTTGGGTATGACGCTACAAGGTTGGCACATCTGTATTTGGGGAGTCTCTCCCATTCTTCTCTGCAGATCCTCTCAAGCTCTGTCAGGTTGGATGGGGAGAGTCGCTGCACAGCTATTTTCAGGTATCTCCAGAGATGTTAGATCGGGTTCAAGTCCAGGCTCTGGCTGGGCCACTCAAGGACATTCAGAGACGTGTCCACGAAGCCACTCCTGCGTTCTCTTGGCTGTGTGCTTAGGGTCGTTGTCCTGTTGGAAGGTGAACCTTCGCAACAGTCTGAGGTCCTGAGCTCTCTGGAGCAGGTTTTCATCAAGGATCTCTCTGTACTTTGCTCCGTTCATCTTTCCCTCGATCCTGACTAGTCTCCCAGACCCTTCCGCTGAAAAACATCCTCACAGCATGAAACTGCCACCACCATTCTTCACCGTAGGGATGGTATTGGCCAGGTGATGAGCGGTGCCTGGTTTCCTCCAGACGTGACGCTTAGCATTCATGTTTCTCATGGTCTGAGAGTCCTTTAGGTGCAGAGATGGTTATCCTTCTGGAAGGTTCTCCCATCTCCACAGAGGAACTCTAGAGCTCTGTCAGAGTGACCATCAGGTTCTTGGTCACCTCTCTGACCAAGGCCTTTCTCCCTCGATTGCTCAATTGCTCAGGAAGAGTCTTGGTGGTTCGAAACTTCTTCCATTTAAGAATGATGGAGACCACTGTGTTCTTGGGGACCTTCAATGCTGCAGACATTTTTTGGACACAATCCTGTCTCAGAGCTCTACAGACAATTCCTACAACATCATGGCTTGGTTTTTGCTCTGACATGCACTGTCAACTGTGGGACCTTATATAGACAGGGGTGTGCCTTTCCAAATCATGTCAAATCAATTGAATTTACCACAGGTGGAGTCCAATCAAGTTGTAGAAATATCTGAAGGTTGATCAATGGAAACATACTATATGTACCGCTTTTAAATAAATAACCGCTACAATTGGTAAACATTTTCATGATTCATTTTATAGTTCCTGAAGGCACAAAATACACTGTGGCATTACACTAGCCTTAGGTAGGGGGAGGGGAGATTTGAACAGACCATGGATTAAACCAAAACAGCCCAGTTTATCCATGAGCAGTCTCCATTTTGTGTCAACATCATCAACAGTTTCCTCATAAGACAATGTGAATCAGTCAGTCACCTGTAAACTGGTCCTGTGGGGAGAACAGGGCAAGGACCTTCTGTCTCAGGTAGCCTCCATACAGAGGGACGAAACCCACATTGGAAAGACCAATGGGCACCTGGGTGAGGACAGGAGCACAAGGTCAAAATTCAACAATTTAATCTATTGGGGTGTAATTTAGCATACAGTAGAAAAATGCTAGGGAAGTTGTACATTTTAATTTAATCAAAGAGGCTATTTCCTAAGAAAGGGGGCAGATTTCACAATATAAATGTAATGTAGTTTAATGTGGCAAAACGGACCTTGAACAAATGTAGAACTGGAAGGCGTTAATGTAAATCTAGCCAAGGCAGATTCAATGACAGATATTTGGCCGTCAAATGCAGTCAAAGCTCCTTTACCTGTGTGGATTGTGTTTACCTGTATGTTGTTGGCGAGGGTGAGGTGTTCGGGTGAGTCTGGATTGTTGTGGAGGATGCTGTTCATGTAGTCCTGGGCTGATCTCTCCAGGACCTCTTGGGTCACGCTGGCCAGGCCGTCCACAGGGAACTCCATCCCTACAGGAACACAGAGCAGTCAGTCACCAGAGTTCACAGATAAGCTCTGTGAAGATACATTATATTTACCCTTTAAATAATCCTTTATTTCACCAGGGAAGTCTCATTTAAATATTGTAATCTTGCCATGGAGCAGTGTTAGAAGGGAACCACTTTGATCACTGACACACACTCACCAAAAGTCAGAAAATAAGTGGTTATATTTCTAAATTTCTTGTATCATTTATTTAACCAGGCATGTCTCATTGTCATGGGACTGGGAGCTTTTGAAAAAGTCAGTTGCATGACATGAACATGACGCTTATCTTGGGAGTACACTAGTTCAACTGTTGGTTGGAACTGAGCACAAAGACCATTGCATTTATGCATGTTGCATATTGGCATGCGGCTGTAATGGTACCAGACAGTACAGGGAAAGCATTGACGTGACCTGCCTCCATCCCTGCAGGCATAAACTACACTGGAGGACTACAGATCAGTGGTTATAAAAACTCCCACAATATAGGCCACTGGTGGATGAGCAGATTTAGCCTAACAAGCTGATAGTGTAATTCTTAATACTTGCTGATTAGCCAGCAGCAGACCAGATTGCGCACTTTGCAGATCTACAGAACCTAAGTGACGGTAGTTTTGGGACTTCAAATAAGATGGCTACAGAGAGTGATCTGTGTGTCCTCTAACATTTGTATTGTAACATTATCATTTGTAATTAAATGATGTGCTGTTATCTATTTATTTGATTACTATAGTCTATTGTAGTTTATCTTAGTCATTATATTAGTCTAATGAATTTGTCATGACCATATCAAAGGCCCCAAAGTAGATTGTATTTTCGAACAAAGAAAACATCTCTCAGCCCCGTCATTCATTGTGCATAACGTGATCATCAAAACAAACAATAGTCTAGACTAGCATGGTTCATCTATGCAGGGAAGGAGAGGAGTTTACACGTCCGCTGAGATGTCATTGTCATCTAATCTAATCCACTTGTCACAACAAATACCAATAATCTTGCTTTGATCTTTCATGCTCACTTGTGTGTCTAACTAATGAGCGGTCTTGGTCGTTTTAGCTTCACTCAGACAACAGAAGAAAAAGTAAATAGATGGTGGATGCCCTTTTCTATTTTAATAGTCAACATTTACTAAGATGTAATTGGAAACAGATGCTTGTGAAAGATGTCACTTTTTATAGAATCAGCTTCTATAAAATTCCTGACGTAGTTTAACAATTTGTGTACTTAATTAAGCAATAATGCCTGAGAACCCTGGAATTATCATGTGGCAACTCCCAACAAGGGCTGTTCTGACATGCTGACCATACCGCCCACTTTGCGTGTGCAAGCGTTGCAAAATAAATGTACACATACATGTTATTCAATAATTTAATCCAAACTGCTCGCGAGCGTCTGCATAGCCAGGCGCTAAAATAGAACTTGGTTCTATTTTTGACGCTTGACGCGCTGCAAGTCCCATCTCTCCCATCTCCTCATTGGTTTTTAGGAGCATATACCCAAGTGGGTGATTGAAAGCTGAACTGAGGTTCACACTCCAGTCCAGTTGGTGGTGGTAATGCACCTTAAAGTTGGTTGCCAACCTTCATATAAAGTCCAAAGAAGAAGAAGACTGAAGGAGGAGAGATGACTAGAAACTATCTAGGTTTCCCCTTTTATCTGTGGATTAATTGTCGGACTAGAGAACACACGATTTTGTGTAACTCAGAATGGGTAAAAATTCTACAAAGATCCAGAAAAAAAAGGACCTTGTGCATTTCAGGTAAATTAACAATCCAATGTTTATATCCGAGGACAAATTAGCTAGCAACAGAATGTTTCAAGTGTTTCGACCTGTCCCCAAATGAATATAGTTGGTTCTGAGTTCATTTTGATGTTTCAACCTGCATATCCTGATCGTGTCTGGTGTGGATGGACAAAACCAACATGTGCTCGATGGCGCACGTGGACATATGCACGTGCACGGTGTAGTCAGCTTGTGAGGCCCGAGGTGAAGCCAAGGGCCTGGATACAGCCCTTGGGGAGAGTTGTCACACAATAATTACAGGCTTTAAGGGCATTATTACTTTTATAAAACGGTTGCCAATATATTTATAGAAATATGAAAAAAAATCTTATTATTTTAATGAGTACATTTGTTTTTGCATTCTGAAGTTGCTACCCAAGCGGGCTAGTCGTTAGTTATTTTCTCATGTTTTGACCCAGTCGTTAATTTTAATAATTCTATTCATTCGACGTTACTATGTTAAACAAATTATTGGCATGGAGCTATCTAGCAGAGATTCAATGCGAGACAAGAATCTCAATAAATAATGATATAACAAATATCCAATAGGCCTACACAGGCAACAACTATTATGCGAGTCCGAGCTAACCAAGCTAGTTGGTAATGTTAATAGGGACGTTTCCGTTGATGACACACGAGTGGAAGAAGTATTGCTCACCAGAGGTAGAGTACCTCATGAGAAGCTGTAGACCACACTATCTACCAAGAGAGTTTTCATCAATATTTTTCGTAGCCGTCTATTTACCACCACAAACCGATGCTGGCACTAAGACCGCACTCAATGAGCTGTATAAGGCCATAGGCAAACAAGAAAATGCTCATCCAGAAGCGGTGCTCCTAGTGGCCGGGGACTTTAATGCAGGCAAATAAATCTATTTTTCCTAATTTCTACCAGCATTTCACATGTGCAACCAGAGGAAAAAGAACACTAGACCACCTTTACTCCACACACAGAGAAGCATACAAAGCTCTCTCTCGCCCTCCATTTGGCAAATCTGACCATAATTCTATCCTTCTGATTCCTGCAAAAACTAAAGCAGGAAGTACCAGTGACTCGCTCAATACGGAAGTGGTCAGATGACGCGGATGCTACGCTACAGGACTGTTTTGCTAGCACAGACTGCAATATGTTCCGGGATTCATCCAATTACATTGAGGATTATACCACCTCAGGCACCGGCTTCATCAATAAGTGCATCGATGATGACGTCCCCACAGTGACCGTACGTACATATCCCAACCAGAAGCCATGGATTACAGGACACATCCTCACTGAGCTAAAGGCTATAGCTGCCTCTTTCAAGGAGCTGGACACTAATCCGGACACTTATAAGAAATCCCGCTCTGCCCTCAGATGAACCATAAAACAGGCAAAGCATCAATACAGGACTAAGATTGAGTCCTACTACACCGGCTCTGACGCTCGTCGGATGTGGCAGGGCTTGCAAACTATTACGGACTACAAAGGGAAACCCAGCTGCGAGCTGCCCAGTGACGAGAGCCTACCAGACGGGCTAAATGCTTTTTATGCTCGCTTCGAGGCAAGCAACACTGAAGCATGCATTAGAGCACCAGCTGTTCCGGACGGCTGTGTGATCACGCTCTCTGTAGCCGATGTGAGCAAGACCTTTAAACAGGTCAACATTCGCAAGTCCGTGGAGCCAGATGGATTACCAGGACGTGTACTCAGATAATGCGCGGATAAAGTCTCTTCACTGACATTTTCAAACTCTCCCTGACCGAGTCTGTAATACCTACATGTTTCAAACAGACCACCATAGTCCCTGTGCCCAAGAAAACAAAGGTAACCTGCCTAAATGACTAACACCCTGTAGCACTCACGTCAGTAGCCACGAGGTGCTTTGAAAGGCTGGTCATGGCTCACATCAACACCATCATCCCGGAAACCCTAGACCAACTCCAATTCGCATACCGCCCCAACAGATCCACAGATGATGCAATCTCAATCGCACTCCACACGGCCCTTTCCCACCTGGACAAAAATAACCCCTTTGTGAGAATGCTGTTCATTGACTACAGCTTCGCGTTCAACATCATAGTGCCCACAAAGCTCATCACTAAGCTAAGGACCATGGGACTAAACACCTCTCTCTGCAACTGGATCCTGGACTTCCTTACAGGCTGCCACCAGGTGGTAAGGGTAGGCAACAACACATCTGCCACGCTGATCCTCAACACGGGGGCCCCTTAGGGGTGCGTGCTTAGGCCCCTTCTGTACTCCCTGTTCACCCATGACTGCCTGGCCAAGCACGACTCCAACACCATCATTAAGTTTGCTGATGACACAACAGTGATAGGCCTGATCACCGACAACGATGAAACAGCCTATAGGGATGAGGTCAGAGACCTGGCAATGTGGTGCCAAGACAACAACCTCTCCCTCAACGTGAGCAAGACAAAGGAGCTGATTTTTTTCAAAGACTCCAGTCACCCAAGACATAGACTGTTCTCTCTGCTACCGCATGGCAAGCGGTACCGGAGCGCCAAGTCTAGGTCCAAAAGGCTCCTTAACAGCTTCTACCCCCAAGCCATAAGACTGCTGAACAATTAAATAAATGGCAACCTGGACTATTTGCATTGACACCCCCCCTTTGTTTTTACACTGCTGCTACTCGCTGTTTATTATCTATGCATAGTCACTTTACCCCTACCTACATGTACAAATGACCTCGACTGACTAACCTATACCCCCACACATTGACTCGGTACCGGTACCGCCTGTATATAGCCTCGTTATTGTTATTTTATTGTGTAACTTTTTTTAAAATGTTACTTTAGTTTATTTAGTAAATATTTTCTTAACTCTATTTTCTTAAAACTGCATTGTTGGTTAAGGGCTTGTAAGTAAGCATTTCACAGTAAGGTCTACACCTGTTGTATTCACACCTGTTGTATTCAATACAATTTGATTTGATTGAAGCTGTTCTGGCTCGTGGTGGCCCAACGGCCCATTAAGACACTTTTCATGTTGGTGTTTCCTTTATTTTGGCAGTTACCTGTATGTGTGTGTAATAATATTTCAAATAATATGTGTGTGTGTGTGTGTGCATGTTTGCGCGGTGTATTGGAAGAATTGTAAATCCATTGTGAAAGGAAATTATAAATCCATTGCGTTGCAAACTATTTTGATAAAATGTGTGCATATATTGGTCTTTTAATACCACCTATTGGTTGTAATACCACATCGGTCTATGGCTGAGCTGAGATGATGCCATTTTGTCAGATGATATAAATTATACAGCCATCAGAGGCTATCGCTTGTGTATCTTGGCTACATTGGTATTTAGGCCTACATTTGGTGAAAATTGTTTGTCAATTTCGGTTAATAGCCAATGTCACTCTGGTTGTTGGCTATCATCAAGGTTAATTTGTGAGTAAATCTGGTTTTGATAATAGCCAGTGTCGACCCAGCCAACGACCTCACCGCACATCACTGGAACAGACTGAACCAGTTTATTTCACCAAATTGTGGCCGAAGATTGTTGCTAAAGTATCATCCCACAATGTATCATCCCATTTTCCTATGGCAATCAAGCCTTGTGAGGGCAGAACATTTTAAGCTATTGTTCCCAACAAGCTAATGCTAACGCTAGTGTTCCAAACTGCTCTGAGAACCGCCAAGGGAATAAATACAGGCCACCACATGCTGAGGGAGAAAGAACAGAACACTACATCTGTTTTCAGTTATAACAGCAGAATGGATCTACTTTCAGAGCAACATCACAGAGGGCCATTGACTTACTGAAGACATTATTAACTGAAGATGTTATAGCATCCATTGGATCATTTGAGAATGGGTTCTTCTCAAACTTTTTTGGGCTTCCTCAACACTTGTTGAGAACCAATACACAATGTTCTTCAAAATATCTCTAACAGGAAACACAAGTGAACACATACTATGAATGGAAACATAAACAACACACAAACAAACACACGTATGGATACTTGAATAAATAGAAACACATACATTGTGCAAGTTCTCCCACTTAAAAAGATGAGAGAGGCCTGTAATTTTCATCATAGGTACACGTCAACTATGACAGACAAAATGAGAAGAAAAAATCCAGAAAATCACATTGTAGGATTTTTTATGAATTTATTTGCTAATTATGGTGGAAAATAAGTATTTGGTCAATAACAAACATTTCTCAATACTTTGTTATATACCCTTTGTTGGCAATGACACAGGTCAAACGTTTTCTGTAAGTCTTCACAAGGTTTTCACACACTGTTGCTGGTATTTTGGCCCATTCCTCCATGCATATCTCCTCTAGAGCAGTGATGTTTTGGGGCTGTCGCTGGGCAACATGGACTTTCAACTCCCTCCAAAGATTTTCTATGGGGTTGAGATCTGGAGACTGGCTAGGCCACTCCAGGACCTTGAAATGCTTCTTACGAAGCCACTCCTTTGTTGCCCGGGCGGTGTGTTTGGGATCATTGTCAAGCTGAAAGACCCAGCCACGTTTCATCTTCAATGCCCTTGCTGATGGAAGGAGGTTTTCACTCAAAATCTCACGATACATGGCCCCATTCATTCTTTCCTTTACACGGATCAGTCGTCCTGGTCCCTTTGCAGAAAAACAGTCCCAAAGCATGATGTTTCTACCCCCATGCTTCACAGTAGGTATGGTGTTCTTTGGATGCAACTCAGCATTCTTTGTCCTCCAAACATGACGAGTTGAGTTTTTTCCAAAAAGTTATATTTTGGTTTCATCTGACCATATGACATTCTCCCAATCCTCTTCTGGATCATCCAAATGCACTCTAGCAAACTTCAGACGGGCTTGGACATGTACTGGCTTAAGCAGGGGGACACGTCTGGCACTGCAGGATTTGAGTCCCTGGCGGCGTAGTGTGTTACTGATGGTAGGCTTTGTTACTTTGGTCCCAGCTCTCTGCAGGTCATTCACTAGGTCCCCCCGTGTGGTTCTGGGATTTTTGCTCACCGTTCTTGTGATCATTTTGACCCCACGGGGTGAGATCTTGCGTGGAGCCCCAGATAGAGGGATATTATCAGTGGTCTTGTATGTCTTCCATTTCCTAATAATTGCTCCCACAGTTGATTTCTTCAAACCAAGCTGCTTACCTATTGCAGATTCAGTCTTCCCAGCCTGGTGCAGGTCTACAATTTTGTTTCTGGTGTCCTTTGACAGCTCTTTGGTCTTGGCCATAGTGGAGTTTGGAGTGTGACTGTTTGAGGTTGTGGACAGGTGTCTTTTATACTGATAACAAGTTCAAACAGGTGCCATTAATACAGGTAACGAGTGGAGGACAGAGGAGCCTCTTAAAGAAGAAGTTACAGGTCTGTGAGAGCCAGAAATCTTGCTTGTTTGTAGGTGACCAAATACTTATTTTCCACCATAATTTGCAAATAAATTCATTAAAAATCCTACAATGTGATTTTCTGGATTTTTCTTTCTCAATTTGTCTGTCATAGTTGACGTGTACCTATGATGAAAATTACAGGCCTCTCTCATCTTTTTAAGTGGGAGAACTTGCACAATTGGTGGCTGACTAAATACTTTTTTTCCCCACTGTATGTATGGACCACAGTCTACGTGATATGGATACCTGAATGCATACACATATCGTATACACATAAACACTTCCCATGTGGTCTGTTCCAGTGCATACCCCACATAGTATACCCCTCCCTCGCCCCTCCCTAGCCCTTCCGAAAATAAGATCAGCGGGTGGAACATAAAGTTCCCTGTACTTGCAGGACGGGTTACCTCAATCTCTACCCTACTTTATATACAGAACGGGCACTTCCACATGTTGTCAATGAGTTCATATGTGTTTGTCTACAACAGTCAAAATAATTCACAAACTTCACCCAATCAATACAGGTCACTTTCTCCTAATCTGCTATCACCAGATTGCTATAATAATAATAATAATAATAATAATAATAATAATGCCAAGAGTGTGCAAAACTGTCATCAAGGCAAAGGGTGGCTACTTTGAAGAATCTAAAATCTAAAATATATTTTGATTTGTTTAAGAGTTTTTTGGTGACTACATGATTCCATATGTGTTATTTCATAGTTTTGATGTCTTTACAATTATTCTACAATGTAGAAAATAGTACAAATAAATAAAAACCCTTGAATGAGTAGGTGTGTCCTAACTTTTGACTGGTACTGTATGTACAGAGATAAGGGAACAAGGAAGTGGTGAGCTGTAACAGGCCCATATATAGAGCTGAGTGACTTCAGTTGTGTTTGTGTGTTTAATTGGGACTGAATGGTGACAGGCTCAAATCCATTATCGCTCTCTGTCTCTCTGTCTTATCCACCGCTGCTCCTGCTGGCACGCACACTAATGTCAGAGGCCATTAACAACCAAGCGGAAAGTCTATGTTGTTCCATGTGTGTGTCTGTGTGTGTGTGTGTGTGTGTGTGTGTTTAAGTTGAGAGAGTGAGTGAGACCCAGACTGACACATCTGCGAGTGAGAGAATCCCAATTGGTGTATGCAAGCGTGTGCGAGTGAGAATTTGTACAATGTTTGTGCACATGTGTGTGTATGACTGAAAGAGAGAAAGCCTGAGTCAGTGTATAATTGCCTAATGTGTATGTAATTCCATTGAAACCCAGCTGTACTCCACTCCTTTCTTTCTCTCCCTCCCTACATACCCCCAGGGCAGGGAGTTAGTAAATACAAGCCAGCCGTTTGGTTCAGCTCTCTCCTGAAGTGTGATACAATATAGGTCACCACAAACAACCAGATTCAGATTCAAATTCAGGAGGATTTAAAACCTACGAGCAGGAAAACCTAAGGACATGGACTATTTCCATAAGCTGAGAAGATTGATTGATGCACCATGATCCGGAGTAGAGTGTTTTAAGAGCCACATACATTTACATTTACATTTTAGTCATTTAGCAGACGCTCTTATCCAGAGCGACTTACAGTTAGTGAATGCATACATTATTAAAAATAAAATAAAAAATCATACTGCCCCCCCGTGGGAATCGAACCCACAACCCTGGCGTTGCAAACGCCATGCTCTACCAACTGAGCTACATCCCTGCCAGCCATTCCCTCCCCTACCCTGGACGACGCTTGGCCAATTGTGCGCCGCCCCATGGGTCTCCCGGTCGCAGCCGGCTACGACAGAGCCTGGATGTTGATCGGCCATTGGTTGTCTACCACTCGTTTGCTTGCTGACTACGTGGTGTATTTTGGGGACCACCTGACGATATTGTCTGACTGCTGACATTTTCCAGCATTTCTAAATGTAGAATCAGGTTCCCCTGTCGGCTAGCGGCATTTCTACTCTGAGACAATCAGAAAACATGAGAAGAGAGCGGAAGTAATGATCAACAAGAGCAAAAAAAGAGGTGACTTTCTGGTGTGCCATATTTGAATTAACTAGCTTGCTAGCTAGGGTTTCCACTAGATTCCACAGCCACAAAGTCAAAATTGTCTATTTCCTAAAGATTCATGAAAATAAAATGGGTATTCTTTTTGGTCTTAATTTAAGGTTAGGCATAAGGTTAGCAGTGTAGTTAATAGGCTTGGGCGGTATACCGTATACCGGGGTATTTTGAAATACAGACGGTATGATTTTCAATACTGTCAAATCAATATTTTTATTCTAAAGCTTGGGGGGCTGCATGCTACGCCATTGGTTATAACTATAAGTTAACCATCTAAGATGTGCCAAATAAATTATCTCCAGCTCAAATTTCTTTTGGAAAGAAATAGCGCCCCTTGTGTGCACTGCCGGTAATACCGTATGGTACAGGAACGGGATGAAGGTATGAAAATCTGGATACCGTTCAACCTTAGTGGTTAAGGTCAGGGATTTTGGTCGAAATGACGCAGCAATTTTGGACTGAAGACAAGGAAGAGATCTTAATCTCTTTGGTGGAAAAGAGCCCGGCAGTATAACAAGTCGGCAGTATTGACAGAGAGACACCAAATCTCTCTGACACAGGCAGTGGATTGTAAGCCATCTGGGTGTTCGGGTAAGATAATTTTGTCCTTGTTGAACTTGATATAAAAATGTTTTTAAGTAGGCTAATGACTGCCTCAAAACCCCATGCCTGTCCCATAGTTAATGCTAGTTGGACAACTGGTTAGCTAGCTAAATGACCACTACCAACTGTAGCTTGATTGCTACTTGTTATAAAGTCTATTTGTAGCTAGCTAGCTTTGTTTGGACTGTTTGTTTTGTATGCCATACTATGTTATGTAGCATGCTGGCTATGTCTGTTTTGTTACTTTGATTACTTTGTTTGTTTTCTAGATAACTAGTTGGCCATGAACAGAGGTGGATGCTAGCCAGATAACAAACTGACTCATCCAATGTGTTGATTGTTTTCCTTGGGCACCTAGCAGCATCCAGCTTTAATAACTTTGTGTTGATAAAAATATGTCTGCTCTGCAAATGGAAATATTGAATTCACAAAGCTAAAGCCTGAATTATTTGCAGAAGATCCTGCACTAGCCTGCTGCTAAAAACATTGTTTAATATTTCCCCTTTCCCCTTTGTGTCAGATTGCACAAGTTGAACTTCTCTGAGAAATCAGTACACCAAGTATAAGCAGGTAAATAAACATAAAATTGAGCAATCCAATCTAACTTTAAGATCACATCCTGCTGTTTTGATATGAGAGGGGATATGTAGCCTTAGCAATGTTTATTTTTGTTCCTTAGGATGGGCCCAAGGACAGATACAGCCTACATAGGACCCCCTCGCCCACAGAGGAGGCCCAGGTCCAGCGACTACAACCACAATTCCTTTCACAACAACACTCAACTATGGAATTGGGGTGGCTCCTCTGACAAGCACCCCCAGGCACAATGGAAAGAAACAGCGCAGGCCCAACGAAGAGGAGGCAGATGAGACAGGGAAGACCCTGGAGAAACTCTTGTGGACGAGGAGCTTGGGACCTATGGGCCGACCCTGGAGTGAACGCACCAAGACAATACTTACACTGAACAAAAATATAAACACAACATGGAAAGATGTAAAAGATTTTACTGAGTTACAGTTCATATTACGAAATCAGTCAATTGAAATAATTCATTGGGCCCTAATCTATGGATTACACATGACTGGGAATACAAATAACTTTTAAAAGAGGTAGGGTCGTGGATCAGAAAACCAGTAAGTATCTGGTGTGGCCACCATTTGCCTCATGCAGCGCGACATTGATCAGGCTGTTGATTGTGGCCTGTGGAATGTTGTCCCACTCCTCTTCAATGGCTGTGCGAAGTTGCTGGATATTGGTGGGAACTGGAACACGCTGTCGTACACGTCGATCCAGAGCATCACAGACATGCTCAATGGGTGACATGTCTGGTGAGTATGCAGGCCATGGAAGCACTGGGACATTATCAGCTTCCAGGAATTGTGTGCAGATCCTTATGACTTGGGGCCATGCATTATCATGGTGAAACATGAGATGATGTCGGCAGATGAATGGCATGACAATGGGCCTCAGGATCTCGTCACGGTATCTGTGTGCATTCAAATTATCGTGTCCGTAGCTTATGCCTGCCCATACCATAACCTCACCGCTACCATGGGGGACTCTGTTCACAACATTGACATCAGCAAACCGCTCACCCACACAACGCCATACACGCTGTCTGCCATCTGCACGGTACAGAAGAGAACACTTCTCCAGTTACCATCGAAGGTGAGCATTTGCCCACTGAAGTCGGTAACGATGTCGAACTGCAGTCAGGTCAAGACCCTGGTGAGGTTGACGAGCATGCAGATGAGCTTCCCTGAGACGGTTTCTGACAGTTTGTGAATAAGTTATTTGGTTGTGCAAACCCCCAGTTTCATTAGCTGTCTGGGTGGCTGGTCTCAGATGATCCCGCAGGTGAAGAAGCCGGATGTGGAGGTCCTGGGCTGGCGTGGTTACACGTTGTCTGCCAAATTCTCTAAAACAACGTTGGAGGCAGCTTATGGCAGAGAAATCAAAATTAAATTCTCTGGCAACGGCTCTGGTGGACATTCCTGCAGTCAGCATGCCAATTGCACGCTCCCTCAAAACTTGAGACATCTATATGTTGCACTGTGGTTTATATTTATGGGCCTGATCTCATTCACAATGTGAACATCTATCACAAAGACAATTTACAATGTAAAATGTAATTTGCACTGACTTTGCACCAAGAAGAAATGCATGTGTATATTTCATATTTACCTTTACATTTGCGTTACACAATTAAAAATGACTGAATACCACTCATTGTGTCACGATCGTTGACAGATGAAGCGGACCAAGGCGCAGCGTGATAAGTGTACATTCTTTATTTGTGTACACACGAACCAAAACAATAAACCAAACGATACGTGAAGTCCTAGGTTATACACAAAACCCTACAGAACAAGATCCCACAATAAACTAGTGAAAACAGGCTACCTAAGTATGGTCCCCAATCAGAGACAACGAGCTACAGCTGCCTCTGATTGGGAACCACCCTGGCCAACATAGATCTAAACGATCTAGAACGAAAACATAGAAAATGTAACAGAAACTCCACACCCTGGCTCAACATTTAAGAGTCCCCCGAGCCAGGGCGTGACAGTACCCCCCCCCCCAAAGGCGCAGACTGCGACCGCGCCACACCAACACAACGGGGTAGGGGCCGGGTGGGCATTCCGCCTCGGAGGCGGATCCGGCTCCGGGCGTGACCACCACTCTCTCTACCCCCCCTCCCCCGTAGTGCCCCTGGTCTGGTCTGGCCCCGCTGGACGAAGCTGGACTGGACACCGGTGGAGCAGGCACGGGCCGTGCCGGACTGACGACGCGCACCACTGGCTTGGTGCGGGGAGCAGGAACGGGCCGGACCGGGCTGGCGACGCGCACCACAGGCTTGGTGCGAGGGACAGGAACAGGCCGGACGGGGCTGGCGATGCGCACCACAGGCTTGGTGCGAGGGACAGGAACAGGCCGGACCGGGCTGGCGACGCGCACCACAGGCTTGGTGCGAGGGACAGGAACAGGCCGGACCGGGCTGGCGACGCGCACTACAGGCTTGGTGCGAGGTACAGGAACAGGCCGGGCTGGACTGTGGAGACGGACTGGAGGTCTGGAGCCGAGAGCTGACACAACCCGTCCTGGCTGAATGCCTATTTCCACACAATCTGTGTGAGGCATCAGCATAGGACGTACAGGGCTGTGCACTCGTACTGGCACTACAGCACGTGGCACTGGCGCAGGATATCCGGGACCGAGGAGGGGTACTGGAGGCCACAAGCGTTGAGCCGGCACACTCCGTCATGGCTGCATGCCCACCTTAGCACGACACGTGCGTGGTGCTAGCACAGGACGTACAGGACTGTGCCGGAACACTCGCGGCACAGTACGTGGCTCCGCATAACACGGAACCTGCCCAGTCTCACGCTGCCTAGCCTGAGTACGGGGAGTTGGCTCTGCTCTACCTCTAGGCTCCGCCAACCACCCCTCCAGCCCCCCAAACCTGGTGGCCTCCTCTCCTAGTCCGCCGATTCGTCCTGTAGCTGCCTCCAGCAGCCCCGTCGTCCACGCCGTGTGCCCCCCCCAAAAAAAATTACTTGGGGTTGCCTCTCGCGTGTCCGTCGTCGGCACGGTTGGCGCAGTTTCTCCTCTCCTGCCTGGGCATTTACTTTAGCCCATAGCCCTCTGCCCGCGAATATGTCCTCCCATGACCACCATTCGCCCACCTGGGACATCGCCAACTTCTCCTGCTGGGCACGCTGCTTGGTCATCTGGTGGTGGGATCTTCTGTCACGATCGTTGACAGATGAAGCGGACCAAGGCGCAGCGTGATAAGCGTACATTCTTTATTTGTGTACACACACGAACCAAAACAATAAACCAAACGATACGTGAAGTCCTAGGTTATACACAAAACCCTACAGAACAAACTAGTGAAAACAGGCTACCTAAGTATGGTCCCCAATCAGAGACAACGAGCTACAGCTGCCTCTGATTGGGAACCACCCTGGCCAACATAGATCTAAACGATCTAGAACGAAAACATAGAAAATGTAACAGAAACTCCACACCCTGGCTCAACATTTAAGAGTCCCCCGAGCCAGGGCGTGACACATTGTCTCTGATGAAATTACTTACAGTAAAAGTTCAGACTTTTGCATGGATTCAATTGAAATATTCTATGCAAAAATCGCTCTGCCATTTCCTTGTTGCTAAAATTCAAATAGTTCACCTAATTTCAGTTTATGTGACAAAACAAGCAAGTATAGAGTAGAGAATCATTGTACCATCTAAACCGCTATGAAATATATTCCATAACCAAACACATTGTATTTACAGCTGTTTGAAGCTGTGTACAAAACGAAAGTAAAAGACGCAAAAACTAAACTTAAGAACGGGAAGTATAGAAATAGCGCACATAGAACAGATCTACAGCTTCTTAGACTTGCTTTCAATGAGAATGACAGATCTATAACTCATATTTCTATGTGAATTTGGTCAGGTCGCCCATAAAGTAACATATTGCAGATTTAAGATCTGCCTGGCTAGTCGTTGTTTCAGATGATGGGGGAACATGCTTAATTAGATTATAATACACATTGTAATCATGCATTAGGCTGCCTAGTTATGATGGATTCAAGGTTAAGTCTAGTTATTTAAAAGTCAATGTGATTTGTCGATCAGTCTACTTAGTCTGTGATCAGTGTTCGGTACAGTTATGACATATTGCATATGAACCAGAGCATGTGAGCGGAGTTGAGTGGTTGTAAATCCCGCTCATCGCTGCTCATGGAGCGGTGCTTGAGCACCACTCCGGTGCTCCATGTCCCTTCCAACCGCTCTGCTAAAAACCGCTCCGCGCTCACAGGAAAAAAAACTGCTGTTCCAAATTCGCTCCATTCATTAAAATCACAATTTAACCAACACCCATCTATTTTGCTACCAAAAATAATTTACTGAAACTGGTTACAAATGACGGAGTCACCCATGATTCACCAAATGATATTTTGAAGGAGGAAGCAAAGTACTTTAAGTATATGTTTTCGTTTCAGTCGCCTCCATATCCTCTAACTGAAGCTAATTGTAGGGATTTTTCTTCTATTGATAATGTAAAATTAACAACCATACAGAAAGACTAATGTGAAGATGAAATTACAGAGGAGGAACTTCTGGATGCAATTAAATACTTTAAGTCCGGGAAAACTCCAGGGTTGGATGGCATACCAGTCAAGGTATACCAAACCTTTTTTGATATACTCAGAGGACCGTTATTAGCATATTTTTACCACTCCTATGTAAATGGTAGATTATCAGACACTCAAGAAGAAGGTCTGATTTCATTTACTGAAACAGGATTCAAAGTGGGAAATATAAAGATCCAGTCCATTTAAAACATTTGAGGCCCCTTACACTTCAGTGTTGTGATGCAAAAATTCTAGCAAAATGTTTAGCGCATAGAATTTAAAAGGTATTGTCAGACATTATTAATTATAATCAGCCAGGTTTTTTACATGGACGATACATTGGAGATAACATAAGGCAAGTACTGGAAACAATAGAACACTATGAAAAATCTGGGAAACCAGGCCTGCTATTCATTGCAGACTTTGAAAAGGCATTTGATAAAATACGACTGGAGTTTATATATAAATGCCTAGAGCATTTCAATTTTGGAGAATCTCTTATGAAATGGGTTTAAATCATGTATAGTAACCCTAGGTGTAAAATAGTCAATAATGGCTATTTCTCCTAATGTTTTAAACTGTCAAGAGGAGTAAAACAAGGTTGTCCACTATCGGCATATCTATTTATTATGTATCTATTTATTATGAACCAACAGTAATATCAAGGGATTAGAAATCCAGGGCTTAAAAACAAATGTGTCATTGTACACTGATGATTCATGTTTTCTTTTAAATCCACAACTTGAATCCCTCCACAGCCTCATAGAGGATCTAGATACATTTCCTAACCTCTCTGGATTACAACCAAATTATGATACATTTACTATATTACGTATTGGATAAATAAAAAATAAAACATTTACATGACCATGTAGTTTACCAATAAAATGGTCTGATGGTGATGTGGATATACTCAGAATACATATCCCAAATGAAATAAATGATCTCACTCCAATACATTTTAATAGAAATGTAGCAAAAATAGATAAGATCTTGCTACCATGGAAAGGTAAATACCTGTCTATTTGTGGAAAGATCACCCTGATTAACTCTTTAGTATTATCCCAGTTTACCTATTTGCTTATGGTCTTGCCTACGCCTAGCGAAGAGTTTTTAAAATTATATGAGAAAATAATATTCCATTTTATTTGGAACGGCAAGCCAGACACAATTAAACGGGCATATTTATATAATTAATATGAATTTGGAGGACATAAATTGTTAAATATTAAAGCATTAGACCTATCACTAAAAGCTTCAGTCATACAAAAGTTATACTTAAATCCGAACTGGTTCTCTAGCAAATTAGTAAGATTGTCTCACCCCATGTTCAAGAATGGCCTTTTTCCCTTTATTCAGATTACAACCTCTCACTTTCAGTTATTTTGAAAAGGAAATAATCTCCCAAATATCACTATTTCTAAAACAACCCATAGAAAGTTGGTTGCAATTTCAATTTAATCCTCCAGAAACGACAGAACAAATAATGCAACAAATATTGTTTTTCAACTCAAATACAGTGGTGTGAAAAAGTGTTTGCCCCCTTCCTGATTTGTTATTTGTTTGCATGTTTGTCACACTTAAATGTTTCAGATCATCAAACAAATTTAAATATTAGTCAAAGATAACACAAGTAAACGCAAAATGCAGTTTTGAAATGAAGGTTGTTATTATTAAGGGAAAACAAAATCCAAAC
Source organism: Coregonus clupeaformis (assembly GCF_020615455.1). Lineage (NCBI taxonomy): Eukaryota > Metazoa > Chordata > Actinopteri > Salmoniformes > Salmonidae > Coregonus > Coregonus clupeaformis. Next base: position 52,856,796 of record NC_059207.1, read on the forward strand.
CTACATGGCCCTGTGTGAAAAAGTTTTTGCCCCCCCTGTTATAACACAACTCAACTGTGGTTTATCACACTTGAGTTCAATTCCTCTAACCACACCCAGGCCTGATTACTGCCACACCTGTTCTCAATCAAGGAATCACTTAAATAGGACCTGCCTGACAATGTGAAGTAGACCAAAAGATCATCAAAAGCTAGACATCATGCCGAGATCCAAAGAAATTCAGGAACAAATGAGAAAGAAAGTAATTGAGATCCATCAGTCTGGAAAAGGTTATAAAGCCATTTCTCCAGCGAACCACAGTGAGAGCCATTTTCCACAAATGGCGAACAGTGGTGAACCTTCCCAGGAGTGGCCGGCCGACCAAAATTACCCCAAGAGCGCAGCGACGACTCATCCAAGAGGTCACAAAAGACCCCACAACAACATCTAAAGAGCTGCAGGCCTCACTTGCCTCAGTTAAGGTCAGTGTTCATGACTCCACCATAAGAAAGAGACTGGGCAAAAATGGCCTGCATGGCAGAGTTCCAAGACGAAAACCAGACTCATTGCAAGTTATCACAAACACTTGATTGCAGTTGTTGCTGCTAAGGGCGGCCCAACCAGTTATTAGGTTGTAGGGGGCAATCACTTTTTCACACAGGGCCAAAACTGCATTTTGTGTTTACTTGTGTTATCTTTGACTAATATTTAAAAAAAATTGATGATCTGAAACATTTAAGTGTGACAAACATGCAAACAAATAAGAAATCAGGAAGGGGGCAAACACTTTTTCACACCATTAGATTTAAAAAAACATTATTTTTTGCACAAATGTTTAAAAAAGGTGTAATCTTCGTAAATGATATCATAAGTAGGACTGGTGGAGTTATGTCGCACATGCAGCTAACAAAAACAGATGGAAATGTCTGCTCTACCCAAAACTACTACCAAATAATTGCACTATTACCGCAAAAATGGAAGAGGAAAGTGGAAGTGGGAAAAAGTAAGGAACTTGTCTGTTGGCCCTGCATTAAAGAAAATTGTGATAAATAAAAAAGTATACCAGTTAAATTTAAGGACCAAAGGATTGACAGCCGTCCCATATAGATTGAAAAATAGTTGAGAAGAGATTTTTGACGTACCGATTCCATGGCATAGTGTTTATGAACTTGTCAGCTTCCTGCCTCCTGTTTGTCTCCGGGCCTCTAGAGGTCATCTGTGTTCCCCTCTGCCTTAGTTCTTCCTCGTGTGTGTCAGCTTCCTGCCTCCTGTTTGTCTCCGGGCCTCTAGAGGTCATCTGTGTTCCCCCTCTGCCTTAGTTCCTCCTCGTGTGTCCTAATTAGCTTGATCCAGGTCACCTGTGCCTTATTTCCCCCTTGTGTATGTTAGCTGTGTGTTTTCCCCTTGTTTCTCACTTGGTTATTGAGTCCTGGCTATGTGTCTCCTGCTTTGTCCCACCGTGTCTGTCCTAGTAAGCTGTTCGAAGTTATCTTTAGTTTGTTTTTCTCCCCTCGTGGAGTTGTTTTGTTTTGCCTCCTGTTTTGGTACATTAAATCTACTTGCCTGGAGTATTGCCTTGGGTGTTTCATTTGGGTCCTACAACACCTCCTCTGTGGCTAAGGGGTAGAACCCCCAGCTCTCCACATCTGAGACCGGAGTTCAAGCTCGGCTTGTGACAGAACTGATACGCAAAACAACGCCGGATTAAAAACTTATAATTTTTCAATCTAAATTATACAAAATTATTGCTACCAATATAATGTTATTTATATGGGGGATACAATCTTCCCAGCTCTGCAGATTTTGCTGCGAAGAGACAGAATCATTAGATCATTTGTTTTGGTACTGTCCATTTGTAGCTTGTTTTTGGTCACAGGTCCAGGAATGGCTGAAGGATTCCAATATTTACCTGGAGCTAACCCTGCAGATAGCACTACTGGGTGATCTGAAAAGTCATAGTCAATCGATCAATAATATAATAATACTTTTAGCAAAAATGTTTATCTTCAATTTAGAATCTGTAGAAACAATGAGAATAGAAGGGTTCAGAACTTCTGGGAAACATCACAGTACAGTTGAAAAATATATGGCAAATAGAAATACAATATGGATGGTGTTAAGAGATAGATGGGAGGTGTTGAATGGAGCTGAAGGATGGGACTAATAACAAATAACAACAACTAATAACAACAAGATAACTAATGTAAAGCATACTGTGTCCTTAATAAGTATATACTGTAGGTTATAGGTTGAGAGATTTTGTGAAAGAGCACAGTTAGAAAGATATGGCATATAGAACGGATGGACATCATGAATATGAGGGTAGAGGAAGTTCAGGAGTAAAAACAAACAAAATAGAATTATTGTAAAATTAACTGTGTCCATAAAATGTATATAGTATGTATAAGCTGAAAGTAGAGGCCTAAGCGTTATTGTTCACTAGTTTACTCCAATTAGGGAAGGGGTGGTGGGGTTGGAAAGTAATAAAGGGAAATATATATATTTTTAAAGGATATGTACACTACTGTTCAAAGGTTTGGGGTCACTTAGAAATGTCCTTGTTTTCGAAAGAAAAGCAATTGTCCATTAAAATAACATCAAATTGATCAGAAATACAGTGAAGACATTGTTAATGTTGTAAATGGCTATTGTAGCTGGAAATGGCTGATTTTTAATGGAATAACTACATAGGCGTACAGAGGCCCATTATCAGCAACCATCAGTCCTGTGTTCCAATGGCACGTTGTGTTTGCTAATCCAAGTTTATAATTTAAAAGGCTAATTGATCATTAGAAAACCCTTTTGCAATTATGTTTGCACAGCTGAAAACTGTTGTGCTGATTTAAAGAAGCAATAAAACTGGTCTTCTTGAAACTAGTTGAGTATCTGGAGCATCAGCAATTGTGGGTTCGATTACAGGCTCAAAATGGCCAGAAACAAAGAACTTTCTTCTGAAACTCGTCAGTCTATTCTTGTTCTGAGAAATGAAAGCTATTCCATGCGAGAAATTGCCAAGAAACTGAAGATCTCGTACAATGCTGTGTACTACACCCTTCACAGAACAGCGCAAACTGGCTCTAACCAGAATAGAAATAGGAGTGGGAGGCCCCGGTGCACAACTGAGCAAGAGGACAAATACATTAGTGTCAGGCGCCTCAAAGATCCTCAACTGGTAGCTTCATTAAATAGTACCCGCAAAACACCAGTCTCAACATCAACAGTGAAGAGGCGACTCCGGGATGCTGACCTAGGCAGAGTTGCAAAGAAAAAGCCATATCTCAGACTGGCCAATAAAAAGAAAAGATTAAGATGGGCAAAAGAACACAGACACTGGACAGAGGAAGATTGGAAAAAAGCGTTATGGACAGACAAATCGAAGTTTGAGGTGTTCAGATCACAAAGAAGAACATTTGTGACACAGACCAAATGAAAAGATGCTAGAGGAGTGCTTGATGCCATCTGTCAAGCATGGTGGAGGCAATGTGATGGTCTGGGGGTGCTTTGGTGGTGGTAAAGTCGGAGATTTGTACAGGGTAAAAGGGATCTTGAAGAAGGAAGGCTATCACTCCATTTTGCAACGCCATACTATATCCTGTGGACGGCGCTTGATTGGAGCCAATTTCCTCCTACAACAGGACAATGACCCAAAGCACAGCTCCAAACTATGCAAGAACTATTTAGGGAAGAAGCAGTCAGCTGGTATTCTGTCTATAATGGAGTGGCCAGCACAGTCACCGGATCTCAACCCTATTGAGCTGTTGTGGGAACAGCTTGACCGTACGTAAGAAGTGCCCATCAAGCCAGTCCAACTTGTGGGAGGTGCTTCAGGAAGCATGGGGTGAAATCTCTTTAGATTACCTCAACAAATTGACAACTAGAATGCCAAAGGTCTGCAAGGCTGTAATTGCTGCAAATGAAGGATTCTTTGACGAAAGCAAAGTTTGAAGGACACAATTATTATTTCAATTAAAAATCATTATTTCTAACCTTGTCAATGACTACATTTCCTATCCAGTTTGCTATATTTCCTATTCAAACTCATTTCATGTATGTTTTCATGGAAAACAATGACATTTCTAAGTGACCCCAAACTTTTGAACGGTACTGTATGTATATGTATGTATATATATATTTGTATGCGAGAAATAAAAAACATATGGGGGATTGGAAGTGACGCAGACAATTACATTGATGGAAGTTACAATCTATCTGCAATATTAAAGGTGAAAAGTTTTGAGCTTATGCCGCGACCATTTGTGGTAGATGGTGGCAGATTGTGGTAAATTGTGTCATTCTGTCATTGCACCACACTATCACAAGGGGTATTTAGAACGCTGATCTATCGGTAGTGCCAATTGGTTTTAATTATTGAAACCAATGAATTATTGAATTTGAATGAAAAGTATTTGAATAAACATGAAAAGGTGAATGTAAGAAGCACTCATCATTTCAAATAGGCTACAAATAGGCTACATGTCATATTAAACAGGGGGGCTCAATGTAAATAGTCCGGGTGGCCGTGCGGTAGCAGAGAGAAAAGTCTATGAATTGGGTGACTGGAGTCTTTGACAATTTTTTGGGCCTTCTTCTGACACTGCCTAGTATATAGGTCCTGGATGGCAGGAATCTTCGCCCAAGTGATGTACTGGGCCGTACGCACTACCCTCTGTAGCACCTTACGGTCGGATGCCGAGTAGTTGCTATACCAGGCGGTGATGCAACCGGTCAGGATGCTCTCGATGGTGCAGCTGTATAACTTTTTGAGGATCTGGGGACCCATGCCAAATCTTTTCAGTCTCCTGAGGGGGAAAAGGTGTTGTCGTGCCGTCTTCACGACTGTCTTGGTGTGTTTGGACCATGATAGTTTGTTGGTAATGTGGACGCCAAGGATCTTGAAACTCTCTACCTGCTCCACTACAGCCCCGTCGATGTTAATGAGGGTCTGTTCGGCACTCCTTTTCCTGTAGTCCACGATCAGCTCCTTTGTCTTGCTCACGTTGAGGGAGAGGTTGCTGTCCTGGCACCACATTGCCAGGTCTCTGACCTCCTCCCTATAGGCTGTCTCATCGTTGTCGGTGATCAGGCCTACCACTGTTGTGTGGTCAGCAAAGGTAATGATGGAGTCGTGCTTGGCCACGCAGTCGTGGGTGAACAGGGAGTACAGGAGGGGACTAAGCACGTACCCCTGAGGGGCCCCAGTGTTGAGGATCAGCGTGGCAGATGTGTTGTTGCCTACCCTTACCACCTGGGGGCGGGCCGTCAGGAAGTCCAGGATCCAGTTGCAGAGGGAGGTGTTTAGTCCCAGTGTCACGCCTGCCTCCGCTCCCCCTCCCTGGCGCTCGAGGGCGCCAGGCTGCCCATCATTACACACCCCTGTCACCATTGTTACAAGCATCAGCGCTTCATTGGACTCACCTGGACTTCATCACTGCTTATTACCTCTCTTATATCTGTCTGTTCCTCAGTTTGATCCCCGTGTCTGCATTGATGTTGCTTTGTTTCTCTCGTACAGACGCTGTTCTTGCTTTGTTTCATGTCTATTTATTATTAAATCCTCACCCTGTACTTGCTTCCTGTCTCCCAGCATCTGTCCTTACACCCAGGGTCCTTAGCTTAGTGATGAGCTTTGTGGGCACTATGGTGTTGAGCACTGAGCTGTAGTCAATGAACAGCATTCTCACATAGGTGTCTGCTAAATGACTAAAATGTAAATATGTTCCTTTTGTCCAGGTGAGAATGGGCAATGTGGAGTGCGATTGAGATTGCGTCATCTGTGGATCTGTTGGGGCGGTATGCGAATTGGAGTGGGTCTACAGTTTCCGGGATGATGGTGTTAATGTGAGCCATGACCAGCCTTTCAAAGCTCTTCATGGCTACCATGAATATGGCAGGCCCATTGTGCCAAAATCAATGATGGCCTATTGTATAGATAATAGAATGAAAATGATCGAAACATTTAAGAGATCAGATTATTTGTTTATAAATACTTTGCTACAATGACACACTTAGTTATCTACCCACCTCATTCCTTTCTTTTAGCGTGTGCACGTAGTAAGTACACCATCATGCTTTTGGGATACGTGTCTTTTCAGTTGTGGACACTACATCACCGCACTCCCTCTCTTGCTCTTGGTCCTCATCTTTGTAAGTCACCTGGATTTAGCACCTGTGTGTTTTATCCGTTTATTTATGAAAATATTTAGCGAAGTCCATGACAGTAGCTAAAGCAAGGGGCTATAGCAGCACACAGGTAGACTACAAATGCATGCTGGGGCGGGCATGCCTTGAGCTTGTGAAGTGAGCACTATTGGAGCAAAATTGGAGCGGGCGAGAAGGCCGATGCGGCAGTATTTGGGAATCTCACTCTACACTCCAGGGAAATTGGGCAAGCTCCGCTCCTGCTCCGCTCACATACTCTGGATGGAACAGCAAAAATCAAAATAAACTACACAAGCCAGAAGCAGACAGGCAGTCAAAGTATTTTAATGTTATTTTTGTCTCGCAGGGGTTACAACCGACTTAAACACCAGCACAGAATAATTGAAAAGGGAGTACACTTCAATCAATGTGATTTTATTTCACTGAATCTCTGTCTGTGTATTTGGTTAATTGATCTCTGGCTGGGCAAATAACTGGAGGTTTTAGCTCATTTATTTGTTTGCTCATCTATCACTGATCAGAAACATTTAGCATGCAATAATGTAGCCTAAATCAAGTGTATTATTTTGCCCTTGACTCATGTATAGGAAATAGTAAAGCCTTATATAATCTAGCCACCATATAACTTTATTTATTTATTTTATTACTTGTATTATTTTTAATTATGCCCAATTCATGAGGGCCCTGATGATGTGAGGCCTGAGGCAATTGCCTATTCTGCCAAAATGGTAAGTCCGCCACTGGTGACATGCAAATAATGTTGAAGTCCCCTTCTTTCCCTAAAAAACAAAAGTCTCCTCCTCCCCAAAAAAATAGGCTACAAGTTTGAAATACCATCGAACTAATACAGAAAAGTAACCATGATCCAACATGCAAAAGTAAACATAAGAGTAGAATCAATGTAACAAAATGTGCCCAAAGCAAAAACTCAGAAATGCAGAAAATGCTGAGTGCGCAGTTATTATGCACAAGCGCCAAAAAAGATTGTATTTTAAAACAGGAAGGCATAACTGTGCAGTGATTATTCACAATGTTCTCAAAAGCTAAGCATTGCTTGGCTATCCCTCACGTTTGGAACGAAGAGTTCGACAACACAGTTTTGGGAAACCGAGAGCGAGTGAAAAGAAAGCGGGACGTCTCTTCGCGCATACGAATAGTGGGTGTGTAGCCTACTCTACACTGCCTAGCCACGCTGCAATACTGGAATCCAATTATTACAACCACGAGCCACCAAACCACACACATACTAGGCTACTCGAAAACAAGTTATGAAATAATTATCCAAATAATGTCAAGTAAAGATCCTTGTGTAGCTAGTGGCCACTTTGTCCGCACATTTCCCCAAGTGATCTGCGCAACACAAATCATAACTAATTTGTATAAGTAGAGAGAACAGTAGGCCTATTTATTGTATTTCGCATTACAATCGATTCAATATTTCAATAATTCACATGGAAACATATTACACCATTATTAAAGCAATATATTAGAAGAACACACTCTGCTATCTACAACCTAAAAGGGTTATTTGGCTGTCCCCATAGGAGAACCCTTTGAATAATCATTTTTTGTTCCAGGAAGGTTCTACATGGATCCCAAAAGGGTTCTACCTGGAACCAAAAACGGTTCTACCTGGAACCAAAATGGGTTCTCCTATGGGGACAGCCGAATAACCATTTTGGGGAAAAAAATTCTAAGACTGTAGAGGCATACATTTAAACATAACAATCTGCCAACTTGTATTTAGCCTATGGAACCCCGTTGGGGGAGAGTGACTATGTATCATTTTCTATATCAATAGCAAATCCACTCAATAAAATACCTTCTATTCATCACCTCTTACATAACGCATTGTGCAACATATTCCATGGCGCTGGTTTGATTTTAGGATGCAATCACGGTCTGTTGGACATCTAACAATGTCTATGTCCTGTTATTGGAACATTTTGTTCTCGACATATTTTGGGCATCTCTCTGCAAGGAACGTGAAAAGATTTATAAGATACATGCAGCTTGTTATACAACGTAGTGTGCTCCGTTTGTTTTGAAACGCTTTCAGGAGTCACTGGGTTCAAACTATACCTAATCCAACCAGTGCGTCCGAGATGCTCAGGCCGCTCATCGTGCCCTAATTCTCTGCTCCAACTCGCTCAGAACTTGCAATAAAAATACAAAATTGTTCACTCATAGGTACAGAACGAGCGTGGCGCATAAAATAGCTCCAAATTACAATATAACTCACCTTCGTTCTGTTGAATAATATTTTCTCCACGAAGAAGTAGTATCTTTATTTACTTAAATTCCGTGCATTAGTACGTATGTGCTGTGCTTGCTTGAGCGCATGCTCGCCACATTGCCCCGTGCCCAAGCGGCCAACTGAAGATGAGCGAGTACAATCTCGTTACATAATCTACTTTCCCTGCAGCCAAAATACATTAGAACATTTAAATGACCTCAAAAGACTGTGTATCTCTTCTGTCTTTTCTAAATGATCACATAGCCAAATAGCATTTTTATTGAATAAGAAAAATATTGAAATCAAAATAGATGTATTGATAATATATCATATAAGGTATTATTCCACGAAATGTTTTGTATTATAAACTGGGTGGTTCAAGCCCTGAATGTTGATTAGCTGACAGCGGTGGTATATCAGAAGGTATACCATGGGTATGACAAAACATTTATTTTTACTGCTCTAATTACGTTGGTAACCAGTTTATAATAGCAATAAGTCACCTGGGGGGTTTGTGGTGGCCTATATACCACCGCTAAGGGCTGTATCCAGGCACTCTGCGTTGCATAGCGCCTAAGAACAGCCCTTAGCCATGGTATATTGGCCTTACTGCTTAAATATGATACAATGTTAAACCTCTCCAGCCAATCAATATCTCCCATTACTGCAGAAGGGACAATGTCTGAGGTGGGATTGATGTGTCAAAATAATGATTTATGATTATGTAATTAAAAAGTTGAGTGAATACAATAATCTCTTCAATAAGGATATTTAGAAAAGGATGAGACGGCAGAGCAAAAAATAATGTGAAGAAACTAGAAAGAAAATAAAAACTTTCATAGCAATACATTTGTGTGATCCTGATTTTGAAGTATCCTGAAAAGAGAAGGTAGAGACAACACAAGAGTGAACAGGCTAAAAAATGCCAAGAATAATAATTATTATAAAACATACCTGCAGTGAAGCCGCTCAACATTTACATTACATTCAGTCATCTAGCAGACTCCCATCCAGAGCAACCCACAGGAGCAACCAGGGTCAAGCGCCCCGCCCAAGGGCACGTCAACAGATCTCCCACCAAGTCAAATCGGCGACCCGAACCAGCGACATATCAGCCACAGGCCCAATCTCCCAACCGCCAGGGCACCAACCATCCAAGATCCCTCCACAGTTCCCCCGAGAGCTGCCCCTCAACCATCCGAGAGCCCCCCTTCTATCTTTTCTGGGGGATAAAATTGCAGTTGTAACCAGTTCTGCAATGCTTGTTTGAAAAAGAGAGATACTCTGAAAAAGGTTTCATTTTTTGATTAATCTAAAATGAGACATGACAATCTGCACAAAAGCAAAAAGGCCATTTTTAAACAATGGATGAGCTTTTCTTAGTAATCTACTTTGGGTTCAAGTAAAACTTTTGTATAAGTGAAGATTTTAGAGAGAGGTTTACTGCTTTTATATGTAATAATCTCAACCCACCCAGTTCATATTCATTATATAGATAGGCACGCTTTATCTTGTCTGTTTAGCATCCCAGATAGAGCGAAATATTTTTTGCTCATATGATTTGAAAAACGAATCATCAGGAGTAGACAGCGCCATAAGTAAATGAGTAAACTACGATATGACTAAGGAGTTAATCAGGGCAATTTTTCCATAAATAGACAGGTATTTACCTCTCCATGGTTGCAGGATCTTGCCTATTTTTACCAGTTTTCTATTGAAATTCATTGTGGAGAGCTCATTGATATATTTTGTGATGTGAATACGAAGTATGTCTACTTCACCGTCAGCCCATTGTATAGGTAAACTGCAGGGTAATGTAGAAGTTGTGTTTTTTAAAGATCCAATACATACTGTAATATGGTACACTTATCATAATTAGGTTTTAGTCCAGAGGCGCCAGAAAAGTTATCTAGATCTTCAATGAGACATTGCAGGGATCTAGCTTGTGGACTTAATATAAAACTTGAGTCATCGGCACACATAGACACCTTTCTTTTTCAGCCTTGGATTTCTAATCCTCTAATGTTGTTATTTGATCTGATTTTAATAGCTAGCATTTCAATGGCCATAACAAATAGATATGGTGACAGAGGGCACCTAGTTTAACTCCTCTTGACAGTTCAAAATTGTCTGAGAAGTAGCCGCTATTTACCATTTTACACCTGGGGTTGATATACATTACTTTTACCCATTGAACAAGAGACTCTACGAAATTGAAAAAATCCAGGCATTTATATATAAAATCCTGTCTTACTTTATCAAAGGCCTTTTCAAAATCAGCTAAGAATACCAGGCTTGGCTTCTTAGATGTTTCATGTTGTTCTATTATTTATAGTAGTTGTCGTATATTATTTCCAATGTTTCGTCCATGTAAATAATGTATCCCCGTCCACGTGGAAATTCTGTAAGAGTTATGTGAAGGACAATTAGATGACAGTCCTTTGATGAAAGAGACAAGAAAGTAGTCAAGATTAATGAGCCAAATCTGTTTTTCATCCACGTTCATATTCGAAACGGTCCACCTTCCTTGCGAATCATTCCTGACTGTTTGCACATTCGGATCAAAATTTTTGTTAGTTAATATCATCACACCGTTTGAGTTCCTTTGTCCATGAAAGACAATTATTTCCACCATCCCATTCCTTTTTCCAAGCAACTTCATCTAAGGATGTAGAGTGAGTTTCCTGTAAACAGTATATGTTATATTCCTTTTCTTTTAGCCACGTAAAGACTGATCGTCTTTTCTTATTATCTGCTAAACCATTACAATTATAACTAACTGACAATACTTATTTCACCCCTTACCATATCTAGATACTATTCTCAGTCTAAATGTACCATAATTAGTGCTTGTAAAGTTACTGCCATAACAGGTATTATGACAGTCAAAAATAGAGATTTCCAATGTCTAATGTTTAGAATTCAAGAAACAGGTTCTAGTCCTTTATAAACTATAAAGGACTATAGGAGTTTTTCCATGCCCCTGTCAGCCAATTGAGAGATTGATTGACCTAACAGTCTAAAAACAATAGTCAATACATTATAAGCTATTAGATGATTACAACAGTATGTAGTTTGGATATTACTAAATATTGCATACCAATTTAATGAATACATTTGGAGGCATACAACAGATTACTTGACGAAACAATAAATCACAAACATAATAGATACAGTGCATTCGGAAAGTATTCAGACCCCTTCCCTTTTTTCACATTTTGTTACGTTACAGCCTTATTCTAAAATTGATTAAATAAATAAAAATATCCTCATCAATCTACACACAATACCCCATAATGACAAAGCGAAAACTGGTTTTTAGACAATTTTGCAAATATATTAAAAATAAATACGTTTTCAGAACCTTTGCTATGAGTGCATCCTGTTTCCATTGATCATCCTTGAGATGTTTCTACAACTTGATTGGTAAATTCAATTGATTGGACATGATTTGGAAAGGCACACACCTGTCTATATAAGGTCCCACAGTTGACAGTGGAGATGGGAGAACCTTCCAGAAGGACAACCATCTATGCAGCACTCCACCAACCAGGCCTTTATGGTAGAGTGGCCAGACGGAAGCCAATCCTCAGTAAAAGGCACATGACAGCCCGCTTAGAGTTTGACAAAAGGCACCTAAAGGACTCTGACCATGAGAAACAAGATTCTCTGGTCTGATGAAACCAAGATTGAACTCTTTGACCTGAATGCCAAGTGTCACGTCTGGAGGAAACCTGGCACCATCCCTACGGTGAAGCATGGTGGTGGCAGCGTCACGCTGTGGGTATGTTTTTCAGCGGCAGGGACTGGGAGACTAGTCAGGATCGAGGAAAAGATGAACGGCGCAAAGTACAGAGAGATCCTTGATGAAAATCTGCTCCAGAGCGCTCAGGACCTCAGACTGGGGCGAATATTCACCTTCCAACAGGACAACAACCCTAAGCACACAGCCAAGACAACACAGGAGTGGCTTTGGGACAAGTCTCTGAATGTCCTTGAGTGGCCCAGCCAGAGCCTGGACTTGAATCTGGTGTGATAAATGTGATATTTCATTTATTTATAAAAACCTATTTTTGCTTTGTCATTATGGGGTATTGTGTGTAGATTGATGAGGGGGAAAAACTATTTAATCAATTTTAGAATAAGGCTGTAACGTAACAAAATGTGGAAAAAGTCAAGGGGTCTGAATACTTTCCGAATGCACTGTTAGAAACTGGTTTTGAATGAGAAAATTAAAAGAGTAGCTTAATCAAATTATCTCATCAAATGAGCAGATTTGAATAATTGAATACAAGATAATCCTGTTAAGAAGCATTAGCAATTAAAGCTACAATCTGAGATACATTTTTTGATATACTTGTTTTGATATACAGCTTAAGGATGAGGCTAGTGGAAATGTAAACCCTCTCAAAATCATAGACAGCTCTCCAGTCCATGCAAGGACTGACAAGAGTTGAAATGACCATTGAACAGATTCCCAAATCCCAGACAGTAGCTTTAATCATCTGTAATGGTCTGTTCGTTTTTCCCTGTTGCATGCACAGACTGCATAAAAAGGTTCCATCGTATATTATACCACGAGATGGCAGCACTGGTATGTAGCTGGCTCGCTTCAATTATATGCTATTGGTTTGGAGGTGAAAAACAAGGCCAACGGTGCATCCACCTCTCGGTCACCAGGTGGCGATGTCTATCCAACTGTTGAATGGTTACAGAATGCTAACTCAGCATGGCATGTTCAGACTGTCAGTCTCAGCCCGAGTCTCCGTATGTTTTCTCCACTTCACCTCATCCCATTGACAGGGAACATAAGTGAAGTTATCAGTGAAATAAACGTAGAAAATCACATGATCTGGTGTCCCATTACTTAAATCTACGAGGTTGTGTGTGTGCATGTATATGTGTGTTGGTATGTGTGTGGTGTGGTGCTGCTGGCTCTGGCTCGACCACTGGAGGGGCTATTAGAGCATTGCCTACATCATGACACCCATATGGCATATGGCCTGAGACTGAGACATATGGCCAAATATATATATTTATTATCTGGAGTCACACTGGAAAGACAACCAGTGGTGAAATTCTCTTGATTACTGCAGTTATGACACATGATCTCCAGCCATGGTAAATGAAACTTAATAGGAATGAGATACAACAATAAACATATAATATTGTTCTCAATCACATAACAAAAGTTACCATTTAATATAACATGTTACAATGTGATCATATCGTTTTACAATAGTGTTACATTAAAACCCCAAAATAAAATAAATGTCTGTGTGATCGTATAGTTTTACCACAGTGCAGCTTCTAATGAATTCACAAGGTTCCACAATAACAAGAGACATACCCTTTTCTATATTTATATATCTATATTCTGAGAATAAACAGCATTCTAAAAGTGAACCGGAATGTATGAAATTCTTCACAAACAAAATGACACCATGAGTGCACCATTCTAAAGCCTAAATCACACGGAGAGACGCCTGCCAACGTCATGAAATTTGCATCCGAGAGTAGTGTGTCAATATTAACTACAGAGTCAGATAATTTATCCCAAGACCAATGCAGTGTGATCATTGTAAAGCTTTTGGTCATGTTAAAGCTTTTGGTCATGTTTCAAGTGTTTGCAGAAGGGAGAAGCCGAGATGTCCAAGTTGTGGAAAAGATCATATCATGTGTTATAAAAGTGATGCAAATGTGACATGTTACAATTGTGGTGGGAACCATGAAGCCACATCTTTCGAATGCCCCACAAGGGTGAAGGAGAATGAAGTGGCCAAAGTCAGGGCTGTCCAGAGCATTTCATATGCAGCAGCTGTTAAAAGGGTTGAGGGTTTGAATGGTGCACCTGAAGAGTCCATGTTGGATAGGCCTTCACTGCAGGCTGCAAGGGATGCCTTTCACCAGCAGGATCCTGACATTTTAAAGGTTAAGAAGGTGGACTTTGTGGCCTTTCTAGCTATGGTGACTAATGGCACTGCCAAGGTGGAGAGCAGGTCCAGGAAGATAGAAATCATTGTGGATGCGGCGGAGCGGTTCCTGGGGCTGAAAGATTTCTCGGCGAAGGAGTTACATGGAATATTGTCACAAGCCGTACTTACCACCCTCTCAGGCCCTAGAGCCAAGATTTGGAGATCTGAAAGAAGTGGGAGTTTTGTTTTGTCAATGTACTATTTTTATTTGGGTGGATTAAGTTAGTTTCCCTATTACATATGGATTTTCTTTTTTACCTTGTTTTGGTTTCAACCCGTACAGTTGGTGGCGGCAACACAGAAGTGTTCGGGACTGGGAGTTGAGCGGAGAATGTCTCCGCGGGGATCGGTCCCCTATGCAAGTTTCCATGTCTTGTCTGTTTGGGTGTTTGCTGTGATCGCACTGGACCAGTGTCTGCGGGACGAGAAGTCTTACTTGCGAATTCTAAAGTGAGGAAGTGGGCGGCTGTGCTGACGACGAACTGGGGCTGTGGAGCTGAGTGGTAATCCGAGAGCAGAGGACCGAGAGACATTGGTACAATGCACATCCAGGAGCTTTAGCTCCGCCAAGTAACGGATGTGATTCTTCCTGTGTACTCTTTCTCTCGTTTAGCAACGGAGGCTGGGCCATTGGTGAAGTCGCCAAGCAGAGTCTCAGACCGGGGGTGTTCCAGGACTGGGAGCTGTGCGGATCTGGATATCACCATACAGAGACGTTTATTTTATTTTGTGGGGATATGGTTCTCGTCGGGCCCTAGAAATCGAGAACCTATCCCCACCCTTTCTATATGTTGTCTGTCTTTCCCCCTCCCTATTTGTCCCATAGCAGTAGAGACTGTTAGAAGGTTTGGCAGAATAGTGCAGGGTCAAGGGTGGGTCCCATATTGTGTGCAGCACCAGAGCGAGATTGTAGTGCCTTTCACCATAGTTTGCAGTGCCTTCCCTTAAAATACCGATCTTGTTGCAGTGCCATATCAGAATAATGCAGTGTCACTTTTGCATGCCCGATATTTACCTGAGGGAGTCAGGGGGAGGGTAACCTACCTGAGAGGCTCTATTGTGTTGACACCGTCTGGGAAATCGTGCTGTGGGGAACCGGGGTCAGATCCATGTTAACCCATGAATTTAAAATAAAACTTCCCTTGAGCATATTTACCTGTCCTGGTCTTCTGTGTTGGGATTATGTGCTGGAGAACATTAAATCCTGTGTTGGGTGGAGTAAAAAGGGGTTCACATTAAACTGTGACAGTTGTTTTGCTAGCTCCTCATGAGGATGTTGCTTCTAATAAACCCAAGCCATTTACAAACGACTAAGTCTCGTTCTTTCTACATAAACAATATTCTCTCTTGAAATCAGAGTCCTCGAGTTTTCCAGACATGCTATATGATCGAAATCAACACAGGTAGGCTGCAATTGTTTTCAAATATATACCAACTGTTGTCACCTTCTCACCAAGCTGCTTGGCGATGGTCTTGTAGCCCATTCCAGCCTTGTGTAGGTCTACAATCTTGTCCCTGACATCCTTGGAGAGCTCTTTGGTCTTGGCCATGGTGGAGAGTTTGGAATCTGATTGATTGATTGCTTCTGTGGACAGGTGTCTTTTATACAGGTAACAAGCTGAGAGTGTGCTCCTAATCTCAGCTCGTTACCTGTATAAAATACACTTGGGAGTCAGAAATCTTTCTGACTGAGAGGGGGTCAAATACTTATTTCCCTCATTAAAAGGCAAATCAATTTATAACATTTTTGACATGCGTTTTTCTGGATTTTTTTGTTGTTATTCTGTCTCTCACTGTTCAAATAAACCTACCATTAAAATTATAGACTGATCATGTCTTTGTCAGTGGGCAAACGTACAAAATCAGCAGGGGATCAAATACTTTTTTCCCTCACTGTAGGTGTTGCACGTGGTCTGGCTCCAGATTCCCACTCATTGTGTGACTGACCACCCGAAGGCATCTTGGACTGAGGCGCTTGACACTGCTTGAACGTCGCTGAGGATATTCTCGTAGGACTCATGGAGCAGAATGTAGCCAACACCTTTATCAAAGGGCACTTATCTCAGTGTGTCAGAAACCACATGTTGAAGTCGTAACCGGCTAACTTGGTCACACAGCGCTGCTCGCAACAATCCAGCTTAGGCTTGGTTATTATGTGAGTAAGTGGATTGTTGTCAATCCAAACAGTAAAGAGATGGCCTTTCAGCCAATTACTGAACTTGTCGCAGATCAACCACTTCATTGCCAGTAACTCTAATCGATGAGCTGTGTAGTTCTTCTGTGACTGAGACAAAGACTTGCTGGCAAATGCGCGGCCTAGCTCAGGTTTCCCCTTCTTACATTTTACATTTTAGTCATTTAGCAGACACTCTTATCCAAAGCGACTTACAGTTAGTGCATACATTTTCATACTTCTTGTAACTGTATCAGGACAGCAACATGAAAGGACAGGAGAAATCAGGGTAGGCCAGGTCCACTGTGTCTACTAGAGATGTCTTCAGCTTTTCGAAGGCCTATTCATGCCCAGGGGTCCAGTCTGCGGCACTCAACTTTCGACACTGTGACGAGAGCTTGACCTTCTGGCAACCTTTGGGTTTTCTATTTGGACCAATCAACAATGAGAAGAGTGGTCTGGCAATGGCAAAGAAACTTGGCACCAAGTGTTGGTAGTAGTTTATCATGTCAAGGACCGACCTTATTAGTTTCTGTGAAGTAGTCACACCATCAGGCTCCATCAGATCAGCACTGGTCATCTTCGAGATGTTGTCAACTTCGCTTCGATTCTCGTCAATTATGTGTCTGAGAAACTTCACAGACTTCCCGAGAAAGAAGCATTTCTTGGGGGCTAACTTCATGTTGTGACTAGAAAGCCTGCTGAAGACCATCTCCAAGCACTCCAAGGCCGTCTTCTTGTCTGGGGCAAAGACCAGCGTAACACAGCAAACTCAGAAAGTTTTGGTCTCCAAAGATGCTGGTCATCATGCGCATGAAGCTTCCGGGACTGATACACAGACCCTGTGGCAGACAATTGTACTCGAAAAGCTCATTGGTGTTGTGAAGGCGAAATACTTCTTGTCGTCTTCATGCAGTGGCACGTTATAGAACCCTGACGTGAGATCCATCGTGCTTAACAGGGCGTTGCCGCTGAGCGCAGCCTGGTGCGGGAGAGAGTGTGCATCTTTGAGGGTCCTATTGCTCGACCAGCGGAAGTCTCTGCACAGACACGAAGGTCTCAATTTTTCATCCAGACGAGTACCAGGGGATACAGTGCCTTGCAAAAGTATTCATCCCCCTTGGCGTTTTTCCTATTTTGTTGCATTACAACCTGTAATTTAAATTGATTTTTATTTGGATTTCATGTAATGGACATACACAAAATAGTCCAAATTGGTGCAACCAATTACCTTCAGAAGTCACATAATTAGTTAAATAAAGTCCACCTGTGTGCAATCTAAGTGTCACATGATCTGTCACATGATCTCAGTATATATACACCTGTTCTGAAAGGCCCCAGAGTCTGCAACACCACTAGCAAGGGGCACCACCAAACAAACGGCACCATGAAGACCAAGGAGCTCTCCAAACAGGTCAGGGACAAAGTTGTGGAGAAGTACAGATCATGGTTGGGTTATAAAAAAATATCAGAAACTTTGAACATCCCACGGAGCACCATTAAATCCATTATTAAAAAATGGAAAGAATATGGCAACACAACAAACCTGCCAAGAGAGGGCAGCCCACCAAAACTCACGGACCAGGCAAGGAGAGCCCCGTGTAGCTCAGTTGGTAGAGCATGGCACTTGCAATGCCAGGGTTGTGGGTTCGATTCCCACGGGGGGCCAGTATGAAAAAAAATGTATGCACTCACTAACTGTAAGTCGCTCTGGATAAGAGCGTCTGCTAAATGGCTAAAATGTAAAATGTAAATTAATCAGAGAGGCAACAAAGAGACCAAATATAACCCTGAAGGAGCTGCAAAGCTCCACAGCGGAGATTGGAGTATCTGGCCATAGGACCACTTTAAGCCGTACACTCCACAGAGCTGGGCTTTATGGAAGAGTGGCCAGAAAAAAGCCATTGCTTAAAGAAAAAAATAAGCAAAGGCTCCCCAAACATATGGAAGAAGGTACCCTGGTCAGATGAGACTAAAATTGAGCTTTTTGGCCATCAAGGAAAACGCTATGTCTGGCGCAAACCCAACACCTCTCATCACTCCGAGAACACCATCCCCACTGTGAAGCATGGTGGTGGCAGCATCATGCTGTGGGGATGTTTTTCATCGGCAGGGACTGGGAAACTGGTCAGAATTGAAGGAATGATGGATGGCGCTAAATACAGGGAAATTCTTGAGGGAAACCTGTTTCAGTCTTCCAGATATTTGAGACTGGGATGGAGGTTCACCTTCCAGCAGGACAATGACCCTAAGTATACTGCTAAAGCAACACTTGAGTGGTTTAAGGGGAAACATTTAAATGTCTTGGAATGGCCTAGTCCAATTGAGAATCTGTCGTATGACTTAAAGATTGCTGTACACCAGCGGAACCCATCCAACTTGAAGGAGCTGGAGCAGTTTTACCTTGAAGAATGGGCAGAAATCCCAGTGGCTAGATGTGTCAAGCTTATAGAGACATACCCCAAGATACTTGCAGCTGTAATTGCTGCAAAAGGTGTCTCTACAAAGTATTGACTTTGGGGGGGGTGAATAGTTATGCACGTTCAAGTTTTCTATTTCTTTGGTCTTATTTCTTGTTTGTTTCACCCCAAAAAATATTTTGTATCTTCAAAGTGGTAGGCATGTTTTGTAAATGAAATGTTACAAACCCCCCAAAAATCAATTTTAATTCCAGGTTGTAAGAGAACAAAATAGGAAAAATGCCAAGGGGGGTGAATACCTTCGCAAGCCACTGTATTTGTACTCGCTCTTGGATTTCAGGATGAGATCTTTTTCCTCCATCTCGCTCAGGACCTGACGCATCTTCATATAACAGCGCCGGAGAAGATGGCTGCCGTCTTACAGCCCTCTAACCATTTGTTCTATTATGTGTGTTTTTCCGCGTTATTTGTAATTTATTTTGTACATAATGTTTCTGCCATCGTCTCTTATAACCAAAAAGAGCTTCTGGATATCAGGACAGCGATTACTCACCTCGTATTGGACGAATATTTTTTCTTCAACGAGGCGGCTGCGAAGGATATCATACAGACACCCGACAAGGCCCAAATCCCCGTAATTTGCGTGAGGAAGAGACAGAGATATCGTGGACGTAGATCGGGGTGCCTTGTAAGGATCCGACGGCGAGCGAGTAAACTGCCTCTTCCATCAATCCTATTAGCCAATCTTCAATCATTGGATAACAAATTGGATGACCTAAGATTACGTTTATCCTACCAACGGGACATTAAAAACTGTAATATCCTATGTTTCACCGAGTCGTGGCTGAACGACGACAATGATAACATACAGCTAGCGGGCTATACGCTACATCGGCAGGATAGAACGGCTGACTCCGGTAAGACAAGGGGTGGCGGTCTGTGTATATTTGTAAACAACAGCTGGTGCACAAAATCAAATACTAAGGAAGTCTCAAGGTTTTGCTCGCCTGAGGTAGAGTATCTTATGATAAGCTGTAGACCACACTATTTACCAAGAGAGTTTTCATCTATATTTTTCATAGCTGTCTATTTACCACCACAAACCAATGCTGGCATTAAGATTGCACTGAATGAGTTGTACAAGGCCATAAATCAACAGGAAAATGCTCATCCAGATGCAGCGCTCCTAGTGGCCGGGGACTTTAATGCAGGGAAACTTAAATCCGTTCTACCTAATTTCTACCAGCATGTTAAATGTGCAACCAGAGGAAAAAAAACTCTAGACCACCTTTACTCCACACACAGAGACGCATACAAAGCTCTCCCTCGCCCTCCATTTGGCAAATCTGACCATAACTCTATCCTCCTGATTCATGCTTATGAGCAAAAACTAAAGCAGGAAGCACCAGTGACTCGGTTAATAAAAAAGTGGTCAGATGACGCAGATGCTAAGCTACAGGACTGTTTTGCTAGCACAGACTGGAACATGTTCCGGGATTCTTCAGACAGCATTGAGGAGTACACCACATCAGTCACTGGCTTCATCAATAAGTGCATCGATGATGTCGTCCCCACAGTGACCGTACGTACATACCCCAACCAGAAGCCATGGATTACAGGAAACATCCGCACTGAGCTAAAGGATAGAGCTGCCGCTTTCAAGGAACGGGACTCTAACCCGGACGCTTATAAGAAATCCCGCTATTCCCTCCGACGAACCATCAAACAGGCAAAGAGTCAATACAGGGCTAAGATTGAATCGTACTACACTGGCTCTGACGCTCGTCGGATGTGGCAGGGCTTGAAAACTATTACAGACTACAAAGGGAAGCACAGCCGCGAGCTGCCCAGTGACACAAGCCTACCAGACGAGCTAAACCACTTCTATGCTCGCTTCGAGGCAAGCAACACTGAAGCATGCATGAGAGCACCAGCTGTTCCGGATGACTATGTGATCACGCTCTCCGTAGCCGATGTGAGTAAGACTTTTAAGCAGGTCAACATTCACAAGGCCGCAGGGCCAGACGGATTACCAGGACGTGTACTCCGAGCATGTGCTGACCAACTGGCAAGTGTCTTCACTGACATTTTCAACATGTCCCTGACTGAGTCTGTAATACCAACATGTTTCAAGCAGACCACCATAGTCCCCGTGCCCAAGGACTCTAAGATAACCTGCCTAAATGACTACCGACCCGTAGCACTGACGTCTGTAGCCATGAAGTGCTTTGAAAGGCTGGTCATGGCTCACATCAACAGCATTATCCCAGAAACCCTAGACCCACTTTAATTTGCATACCACCCCAACAGATCCACAGATGATGCAGTCTCTATTGCACTCCACACTGCCCTTTCCCACCTGGACAAGAGGAACACCTACGTGAGAATGCTATTCATTGACTACAGCTCAGCATTCAACACCATAGTGCCCTCTAAGCTCATCACTAAGCTAAGGATCCTGGGACTAAACACATCCCTCTGCAACTGGATCCTGGACTTCCTGACGGGCCGCCCCCAGGTGGTAAGGGTAGGTAACAACACATCTGCCACACTGATCCTCAACACGGGGGCCCCTCAGGGGTGCGTGCTCAGTCCCCTCCTGTACTCTCTGTTCACCCATTACTGCATGGCCAGGCACGACTCCAACACCATCATTAAGTTTGCAGACGACACAACAGTGGTAGGCCTGATCACCGACAACGATGAGACAGCCTATAGGGGAGGAGGTCAGAGACCTGGCCGTGTGGTGCCAGGACAACAACCTCTCCCTCAACGTGACCAAGACAAAGGAGATGATTGTGGACTACAGGAAAAAAAAGAGGACTGAGCACGCCCCCATTCTCATCGACGGGGCTGTAGTGGAACAGGTTGAGAGCTTCAAGTTCCTTGGTGTCCACATCACCAACGAACTATCATGGTCCAAACACACCAAGACAGTCGTGAAGAGGGCACGACAAAGCCTATTCCCCCTCAGGAGACTGAAAATATTTGGAATGGGTCCTCAGATCCTCAAAAAATTCTACAGCTGCACCATCGAGAGCATCCTGACTGGTTGCATCACCGCCTGGTATGGCAACTGCTTGGCCTCCGACCGCAAGGCACTACAGAGGGTAGTGCGTATGGCCCAGTACATCACTGGGGCCAAGCTTCCTGCCATCCAGGACCTCTATACCAGGCGGTGTCAGAGGAAGGCCCTCAAAATTGTCAAAGACTCCAGCCACCCTAGTCATAGACTGTTCTCCCTGCTACCGCACGGCAAGCGGTACCGGAGTGCCAAGTCTAGGTCCAAAAGACTTCTCAACAGCTTCTACCCCCAAGCCATAAGACTCCTGAACAGCTAATCATGGCTACCCGGACTATTTGCACTGCCCCTCCACCCCATCCTTTTTACGCTGCTGCTACTCTGTTAATTATTTATGCATAGTCACTTTAACTCTACCCACATGTACATATTACTTCAACTATCTCAACTAGCCGGTGCCCCCGCACATTGACTCTGCACCGGTACCCCCCTTTATATATAGCCTCCCTGCTGTTATTTTATTTTTACTTCTGCTCTTTTTTTCTCAACACTTTTTTGGTTGTTGTTTTATTTTTACTTTTTTTGTTAAAAATAAATGCACTGTTGGTTAAGGGCTGTAAGTAAGCATTTCACTGTAATGTCTGCACCTGTTGTATTCGGCGCATGTGACCAATAAAATTTGATTTGATTTGATCTTCTGGTATTGACTTGGAGGCACTCTTTGTAATGGTCTTATCGGTCAGGCGGATTCTGTGGACAAATCCTTTAGCCTCTTCACAATCGAGATATCCTCTCTTGCACTTCTCTGACACATCACAGGAACTGATACCCAATGTGTTCAACCCAAGCAGATTCAGCTTCTCTTCAGTGGAACGTGTATCTCTCATGTGGTTCATCGCAGCAGCTTTAGACGTGGCTTGCGGACAGCTGAATAGGGGAATCACACTGTCTGCATCGGATGTCCTCCATTGCTACACATCGGAGGACATTGGCAAGCTTCGATTTGCACTTCAGCCACACAGGACGGCCAGACGTGTTGACCAGCTTCAGCGGGACCCATCTGTCTCCCCACAGAGGCTTAATGATCCTCGCCACCATGATCCCCTGTGGTGCTGAGCGGGACGTGGTAGGCTCGGACATCACAGCGCTGCCAGGAGACACAGCAGTGGTTTTCGGTAGCTTTCCCCAAACCAGATACTAGCGGCCAGGGTCAAGGCAGATGGCTGAGTTACGTCTCACAGTGCCTGTCTTGTCAGTGATGTCCTCACCTCTCCAGTGGTTCAGTCCAGCCAACATGGATAGGAACTGCTCAGAATTAGGGTCGTCAGTGATGCATGGTACTGAGACTGCTTTCTAGTAGTTGTCACATTGTTATGACTCACAAAGGATGTGCTTGATCACGGTGGTGCCCAGTATCAGTTCATCATGTTGACCTTCTACTACCAAGGTTGGTACAACTAGATTGCATCCATAGACTTCCATGTCGATGCTGAAAGCGGACTTGGGCCTCACACGGCGTCCTCCATAGCCCATAAGCACATCTGAGTTAAACTACTCCAGCATTCATCAACTTCAGCTCTGCCATCTCACTTACTGTAACTATCTGATATCTTGTGATAGATTACATAAAATCCTTGAAAGATACCAACATTCTGGTAGTTTACTGGTAAACTTAGAAAGGTTCCAGTAATATACCCTCCTTTTGCAACCCTATATACATCTTCAGACACATCACATGAGTCTTTGGCTGACATGTTTACAGCTTATTTACATTTTTACATTTTTAGTCATTTAGCAGACGCTCTTATCCAGAGCGACTTACAGTTAGTGAGTGCATACATTTTCATACTGGCCCCCCGTGGGGAACGAACCCACAACCCTGGCGTTGCAAACGCCATGCTCTACCAACTGAGCCACAAGGGATTGTTATGCATTAACATTATCTTTCTTTTGACCTATACTGCCTCCGTAAGAATACAGGCCGGCTAGTTTCCCTCAGCTAGGCCAAACTGTGATGAAAGCCTGGGACATGCATGTTTCGGGTGACCACAATGGAAGCAAAGATGCTCTTACATGCAATGAGACTGCGTGGAGTGACTGGTGTCTTAAAGGCCTGCTCTCTGGGACCACGTTGAAACCTTGGGTTGTGTGGAGGTTGAGCACTGCGCCGCTTCTGCCATTTCTCCAGTATCTGTTCCAACCTGTCCATCATCTTCTCATCTGGCTGCTGCTGTGTGCTCTGAACCAGAGCAGGGGTGGCGGAAGTGTGTGAGACGTGACACTGCTGACCTTGGGGGCTGGAACGGCGTGATACTGTTGACCTTGGGGGCTGGAACGGCGTGATACTGTTGACCTTGGGTCGGAGCAGGCTGATACTACTGACCTTGAGCTGGAACAGGGGCAAAGGAGGAGCACGGGGCATGACACTTCAGCTTTAAGTTGGTTGTGTGACACTGTTTCACAATTTTGCAGAGCAGTAGTATGGCTCTTCAGCTGTGTAACGCTGCCTTGTTTCATGGAGGCTCTCTGCTCATCGATCGTCACCTGAACATCTTTGGAGTTCCATTCACGAAGTGCTTTGCAGTTGAACCTGCAGGAGAGTTTAGGATCAGGGCAATGTTTCACAAAATGTAAGCTACTTGTTGACTGATGTTTTCCATCTTCCTACCGTATCTTCGTAAACCCTCATCGGCTAGATCTGCTGCTTTGTTGAGCCTGATCCAGTAGTCGACCGGGTTCTTCTTCATCTTGGGCTTGGTAGTGTAAAAGTATTCTAGTGGGAGACAGGACAACGTGTCACTAAAGTACTGCAGGAGAATGTGATCGATTAGATCAGTTTGGCATCTAATGACTCGTCACACTCCACAACCCATCCTTCACCACATCCCTAACTTTGCCCATCAACCTCTTCATGATCTCCTTCGCCTGATCAGGCTCATCACATCTTTGTTTTTTCATGTATGCTTTGTGATTTCGGCCAACTCTTGAACTGTGTATCTGTCAGAGCTGTCACCTCTGAATAAGTTGGTATCTCTATCAGACTTGATGTGGACTGTCACTTCTGGAACTCGGTGCTACTGCTCATGCCAGTGGCAAGAGCTAGCTGAACAGACGGCTCTGTAGATCATCTGTGTGACGTCACACACTCAAGAAAGCTCAACCAATCACTTAACGGGTTCTATGTAGAGAGTCATGAATATTTATGACATTGCCCCCCGCCTTCCTCCAGAAGTAAATTTCGCGACCCAGACACCCCAAACCCCTAACAGTGTTGGATGTCAGTGGTGTAGACTATAATGTCCTGGACAAATCCTGTCTTCTCAAATAAAATAAAATGCTATATGTCACAAGCTTCGTAAAGTGAAATACTCCGACTCATTGTCAGAATTTACTAACATTTCCAGAATTTCTGCATTTGTGAGCTGTCTCCTTTTGAAAGATATTGCTATTGCTACAGCTTAGCCCAATAGCTATACATAAACAACAACACTGAATGGCTCAGAGTGAGTGTCAGATTTTATGTGATTGACTGCCGATACGCGCCAATTGTATCAATAAAGCATTATCAGAAAATGGTTTGTGTGGTAATAATTTACTTATTTACTGTTTTATTCACGTTTTCAAGTACTGGTGACAAATCATGCATTCCTATTCATGCATAGATTGTAATGGCCACGTGTGTAAAATAATGTTTAAAATTTGTACTGATTATGATGAGCTAATGCTAAGCGAATTGCCAGCTACACTATGTGTGGAGCCATGCTTGTTGACACCATACAATGCATTCTAGGTGTCACGTAAATGTCTGTCAGACCAAAGATGTTATAACAAAGCAAGGTGAAGGGATGTTTCACTCGTCTTTCGAGTAAACTTCCGGAAGTGAATGATGGGAAGTGAATGATGGTAGACTACACACCCCTTTCAACATACATACTGCAAACAGACCCAACTCATCTTGTCTCCTCCTCTTATCTTTGGTTGAGGCGGAAAAACAAACACGGCGGCGCTCACAAACTCTACCCACCGGCGGATTACTTTCCACTTGTAAGAAAGTGTTTTACTCAATTATTTTTATCATTTACATGACATTTACATCATTTAGCAGACGCTCTTATCCAGAGCGACTTACACTGGTGAGCTCACCCATGATGTGATGAATTGTAAATAGTAATTGCTATTAGCTAATTCATATTATGGTTTATATCAGCTGAGAGTTAGCTAAATATGACTGCTTGTGTTAGCTCACTCTTTCCTCAGTTAGCGCTAGGACTAATATGGCCTACATTTTCCGATTTGGATGAGAATTGTGTTATGCTGTTGCTACTTCTGTGAATGTCTGAACATTGCATCCAAAAATAAACTGCTCACATTGAGGACATAACGTTGTAAAGACTGTGTTTGTGCAAAATGTTTCTGTGAAAAAATTGTGTGGCCAGCTCAAACGCTGACTCTTGCGTCAATCGTAACTAGATGTTCTAATGAAGTGTTCTAATCACACCGGTTTGAGCGTATGCTGCAGGGACCACTGTAGAATGATCACACCCGTGTGTTAGTACACGTCAAAGGGATAAAGGGTGCCCAATTTGCCAAGATGCCAAGGCCATTAACCAAAATAGCCAATGAATTTGATTCAGACACAGAAAAAAACTGTTCTATTAAGGAAAACGTGGAACATTTATATCCAAGCTTTTTGATTGATGGAAATAATCATGATTTCATTCTGCCAGGTAGGCATAGGCTACTTTGAAGCTAGTTATCATTTAATTGGGAATGCTTTTGGGAAAGCCTTTCCATCTACCAGAAGACAGTTATCATTACATCGCTATATTTTTTCGTGTGTATTTAAATATAATGGAAAAATGTATTTCTCAAATACAAATGTACATTTGTAAAATGTGTAAAATACACACTCACAACCTTCTCTTCCCCGATGATAATGTTGAGTCTCTATTGACCTCTGGTACCTTAACATTAGGTTCCCAAAGTGGTGTTTTGCTTGCAAAAGTTGGATCATTCAGTTGTAGTTCAAAATAAATTATGCTGCTATTGAGGTATAGCCTAACTTCCACTTATAGTTTAAAAAACAGTAAAAAAATAAATGAGGTGTTTATTTCTTAGACACTTGAACGTATCTGTAAATATATTTTAAAATATATGTTTCCCGAGCTGCCAATCACAATTTGAAATGTTCCCAAGCAACGCCCCCAGCCCAGCCTCCAACTGACAGATCAGACGTTACAATTTTACATTTTCTATGGAAGAAGGAGAAGAGCAGCTGTCACAGCCAAAAAGCTTTCTCATGAATAATGGCATTTTATTTGATAATACATTGATTGAATTCAAGTACACTACATGACCAAAAGTATGTGGACACCTGCTCGTCGAACATCTCATTCCAAAATCATGGGCATTAATATGGAGTTGGTCCCTCCTTTGCTGCTATAACAGCCTCCACTCTTCTGGGAAGGCTTTACACTAGATGTTGGAACATTGCTGCGGGGACTTGCTTCCATTCAGCCACAAGAGCATTAGTGAGGTCGGGCACCGATGTTGGGCGATTAGGCCTTGCTCAAAGTTGGCATTTCAAATCATCCCAAAGGTGTTTAATGGGGTTGAGGTCAGGGCTCTGTGCAGGCCCGGCAAGTACTTCCACACCGATCTCAACAAACCATTTCTGTATGGACCTCGCTTTGTGCACAGGGGCATTGTCATGCTGAAACAGGAAAGGCCCTTCCCCAAACTGTTGCCACAAAGTTGGAAGCACATAATCATCTGGAATGTCATTGTATGCTGTAGCATTAAGATTTCCCTTCACTGGAACTAAGGGGCCTAGCCCGAACCATGAAAAACAGCCCCAGACCCTTATTCCTCCTCCACCAAACTTTACAGTTGGCACTATGCATTCGGGCAGGTAGTGTTCCCCTGGCATCCGCCAAACACAGATTTGTCTGTCGGACTGCCAGATGGTGAAGCGGGATTCATCACTCCAGAGAACACGTTTCCACTGCTCCAGAGCCCAAAGGCGGCAAGCTTTACATCACTCCAGCCGACGCTTGGCATTGTTCATGGTGATCTTAGGCTTGTGTGCGGCTGCTCGGCCATGGAAGCCCATTTCATGAAGCTCCCGACGAACAGTTCTTGTGCTGATGTTGCTTCCAGAGGCATTGGAACTCGGTAGTGATTGTTGCAAACGAGGACAGACCATTTTTAGGCGCTACGCACTTCAGCACTCGCCGGTCCCGTTCTGTGAGCTTGTGTGGCCTTCCAATTTGCGGCTGAGCCATTGTTGCTCCTAGACGTTTCCACTTCACAATAACAGCACTTACAATTGACTGGGGCAGCTCTAGCAGGGCAGAAATTTGTCGAACTGACTTGTTGGAAAGGTGGCATCCTATGACGGTGCCACGTTGAAAGTCACAGAGGTCTTCAGTAAGGCCATTCTACTACCAATGTTTGTTTATGGAGATTGCATGGCTCTGTGCTCAATTTTATACACCTGTCAGCAACGGGAATGGCTGAAATAGCCGAATCCACTAATTTGAAGCGGTGTCCACATACATTTGCATATATAGCGTATATTTGAACCTGGTGGGTGACAGGGGAAGAAGATCTTTTTTTTTCAACTGCAAGCAAGTGTTTTCATTGAGCTTGCTAACACAGCTAACTACCTAGCTAGCTCATTCTTTAGCTTGCCACCAGCGTCCAAGGTAGGAATTGTTTTGAAAATTAAAGTTGTGTAGAGTTCAGTAGAGTTAAGGTCATGTGTATGAAAAATGTATGCACTCACTGACTGTAAGTCGCTCTGGATAAGAGCGTCTGCTAAATGACTTAAATGTAAATGTAAATGTAATGTGTATATAAAATATAATGTAATTGACAAAGCTATTGTTAAATGTTCTTGGCTAGCCATGCAACATGTTGCTTGCTAGCTAACTTAGCTAGCTTTAGTGAGGCTGGGGTGTCTCTGATAGAACTGCCTAGATAGATTATTTCTAGCAAAAAATATATCCTGTTTTTCCCTCCTGCAGTTGATCCTTCTGGTCTGGAGCCTCCGCTGCCTACGGACAGACCCCAGTGAGCATGAGTGTTTTATACATTGTTACATACAGTGCTTTCAGAAAGTATTAACACCCCTTGACTTTTCCAACATTTTGCTGTGTTACAGCCTGAATTTAACATTTATTAAATTGAGATGTGTCACTGGCCTACACACAATACCCATAATGTCAAAGTGGAATTATGTTTTTTGACATTTTTTAAATGAAAAGCTGAAATGGTATGAGTCAATTGGTAGAGCATGGCACTTGTAACGCCAGGGTAGTGGGTTCGATCCCCGGGACCACCCATACGTAAAAATGTATGCACACATGACTGTAAGTCGCTTTGGATAAAAGTGTCTGCTAAATGGCATATTAATAATTATTCACCCCTTTGTTATGGCAAGCCTAAATAAGTTCAGGAGTCAAAATTTGCTTAACAAGTTACAATAAGTTGCATGGACTCAATAATAGTGTTTGACATGATCTTTGAATGATGACCTCATCTCTTTACCCCACACACACAATTATCTGTAAGGTCCCTCAGTCGAGCAGTGAATTTCGAACACAGATTCAACTACAAAAACCATGGAGGTTTTCCAATGCCTCGCAAAGAAGGGCACCTATTGGTAGATGGGTAAAAAAAAGCAGACATTGAATATCCCTTTGAGCATGGTGAAGTTATTAATTACACTTTGGATGGTTTATCAATACACCCAGTCATTACAAAGGTACATGGGTCCTTCCTAACTCAGACTCAGTTGCCGGAGAGGAAGGAAACCGCTCAGGGATTATACCATGAGGCAATGGTGACTTTAAAACAGTTACAGAGTTTAATGGTTGTCATAGGAGAAAACTGAGGATGGATCAACAACATTGTAGTTACTCCACAATACTAACCTAATTGACAGAGTGAAAAGAAGGAAGCCTGTACAGAATACAAATATCCCTGAAACATCCATCCTCTTTGCAATAAGCACTAAAGTAAAACTGGAAAACATGTGGCAAAGAAATTAACGTTATATCCTGAATACAAAGCATTATGTTTAGGGCAAATCCAACACAACACATCACTGAGCACCACTCTTCATATTTTCAAGTATGGTGGTGGCTGCATCATGTTATGGGTATGCTTGTCATCCACAAGGACTAGGGAGTTTATGATAAAAAGAAACGGAATAGAGGTAAGCACAGGCAAAATCCTAGAGGAAAACCTGGTCTGCTTTCCAACAGACACTGGGAGAAATTCACCTTTCAGCAGGACAATAACCTAAAACACAAGGCCAAATATACACTGGAGTTGCTTACCAAGGCGACATTGAATGTTACTGAGTGGCCTAGTTATAGTTTTGACTTAAAACGGCTTGAAAATGTATTGCAAGATTTGAAAATGGCTGTGTAGCAATGATCAATGACCAACTTGACAGCTTGAATAATTTTTTTAAGAATACTGTGAAAATATTGTGCTATCCAGGGCCCGGCTTTCCAAAAGCGAGGGAACTTACAAGTGGCTTACAAGAGTTTTAACGATGCATCTGTCCTACAACGGCCGAAGATGTAACATGCGTTTCCCAAAACATCACATAGAGAGAACGGTCACTAAGTGCGTCGGTGGAGCATGTGTCGATACTGATAGGATCGAAAGAAAGGAAGCGCTGCTCTCCATTCAAACCTTTCCTTAACATTATAAGTATTTCACAATACTGACAAAGGACCAGCTCCTAGAGTGATATTACTGCCTACGGCTGCAAATATTTAGGCGGCTTATTCTGATGCTTACTCAATAAAATTTGGATTTGGCACAACATTGCCCACAAGTTAGGCTACACATCATGAAATATATTTAGACAAATTACAGACAGTAGCCTACAAGTAGCAAAATAGAACTCGATTGAACATGAAATGTATTTCAATATGTCTGGTGAGTATGCAGGCCATGGAAGAACTGGACATTTTCAGCTTCCAGGAATTGTGTACAGATCCTTGCGACATGGGGCCGTGCATTATCATGCTGAAACATGAGGTGATGGCAACGGATGAATGGCACGACAATGGGCCTCAGGATCCCGTCACGGCATCTCTGTGCATTCAAATTGCAACACCATACACAATGTCTGCCATCTGCCCGGTACAGTTGGAATCGGGATTCATCTGTGAAGAGCAGCGTGTCAGTGGCCATCAAAGGTGAGAATTTGCCCACTGAAGTCAGTTATGACACCAAACTGTAGTCAGGTCAAGACCCTGGTGAAGACTACGAGCATGCAGATGATTTTCTCTGAGACAGTTTCTGACAGTTTGTGCAGAAATTATTTGGTTGTGCAAACCCACAGTTTCATCAGCTGTCCAGGTGGCTGGTCTCAGACGATCCCGTAGGTGAAGAAACCGGATGTGGCGGTCCTGGGCCGGATGTTGGAAGCAGCTTATGGTAGAGAAATGAACATTCAATTTTCTAGCAACAGCTCTGGTGGACATTTCTGCAGTCAGCATCCCAATTGCACTTTCCCTCAAGATATATTTGGCATTGTGTTGTGTGACAAAACTGCACATTTTAGAGTGGCCTTTTATTGTCCACAGCACAAGGTGCACCTGTGTAATGATCATGATGTCAGTCAGGTTCTTGATATGCCACACCTGTTACGTGGATGGATTATCTTGGCAAAGGTGAAATGCTCACTAACAGGGATGTAAACAAATTTGCGCAGAAATTTGAGAGAAATAAGCTTTTTTT
Source organism: Coregonus clupeaformis (assembly GCF_020615455.1). Lineage (NCBI taxonomy): Eukaryota > Metazoa > Chordata > Actinopteri > Salmoniformes > Salmonidae > Coregonus > Coregonus clupeaformis. The sequence continues at coordinate 52,888,525 of NC_059207.1, forward strand.
GCATATGGAAAATTTCTGGGATCTTTTATTTCAGCACTTTACATTTTGCGTTTATATTTTAGTTCCGTTTATTTAGTCACGTGATTAATTTTGTGTAGGGTTTCCTAGAAACAATAATAATTATATAATTTTGGGGGTGCTTATATTTGTCCTGTTACACACAAATGTGCAATGGAAATGTGTTTCTTGCATATCCCAACTCCCCCTGAGATACACACAGGGAGTGGGGTCATGGGATGGAGTTGAGTCTGTGTCAGTGATGCAGCCGCACCTCTCTATCTGTCTCTCTGCTGTGCATAGGCCACCGGATCTCACCGGAGTTTGGAAGGAGTGTCCACGCTCATGAAACATTTGTGTGCCTCTGCGGATTTTCTTCACAATAAATAAACATAGGCTCATTCTGTTCAGAACAACCTAGGGTATGATGCCATGTCATCTTATTACTGTACATCAAACATAGTGATCATAAATGTTGACACTGTATATAACATGAGTTTTATGATTCGGAAATGTGAAGTGCACATTTAACTCAAGTGTTTGGCTTGCTTGTATAACATCAAAGCAGTATTTATTATAATCCTCAACATGTCATCTTTCAAAATACATAGTCATCTTAATTTACAACATTTCCCTCACTCAGACAACAAAACATTTGCAAAAGTTGCCCAATTATCGGAAGGATGGGGGCAACTTCTTGTCACCCTTGGTGCTCAAGTTCAGAACCGCTGTCAGTCAAAACCAATGACATATATAAACCCTGGATGACTGACAGGGGGTGATGTGTTGAAGCCACCCCACAGCCATCTTGGTACTCCTCCATTGTAAAAAAGATTTAGGAAGTTATAGAAATGCATTTATTAATGTCTACATTTGTTTTTGACACGTTTATTATATTACAGACACCTTAATGCATACTTTTAAATTATATGATGTTAGCTAAATATATATATATACATTTTTTGAGAGTACTGTTACTGTCCCCACTACAACAACAAAAAATACTTAAATACATGTAATTTTGTCCTTTAAAATTTGTATTGAAATACTGTAGAATTCCATTCATTCCTATGGAGGACTGCTCCTACTGGGGAGTGCCAATATGGCCGGCCGGTGGCTTCAAAGCCTCTCAATTGCCAATACATAGCATCAGCAATAAACACATCATTGGTCAAAACCCATTCAATGCTGTGAAGTGCAGAGACAGAGCTCTAATGTCATGTACAGCCACTACGTTTCATTTTCAACCCGTATACGGGTACGAATGTAAAGGGCTACCAGGGCTCCTCCGGTATAGGATTCCCTGGAGCACTTCGAATCCGATCTGATCTGGACGTTCACTGGAAGCTTCTTTGTTCTTCCTAAGGTCACAGACCTCTTGGTCCTCTGCTTGAGCTTCAGCAAGAGAGATGGGAAGGATGGAAAGACTGTGAGTGGTGGTGACAACAACGTATAGTGCTTGGCTTGCTGATGGAGCCACTGCTCTGTACAGAGCGTCAGGAACAATGTTCTAATGGCCTTTCCGGTAATGCACTCTGACCTGGAATTCCTGAAAAAGGCAACGTCCAGCGTGTGAACCTGGAAGATGTATTGGGACTGTTGAACACCCATGTACAGTACATTCGGAAAGTATTCAAACCCCTTGACTTTTTCTACATTTTGTTACGTTACAGCCTTATTCTAAAATGGATTAAATAAATGTATTTCCTCATTAATCTACACACAATACCCCATAATGACAAAGCGAAAACAGGTCTTTAATAATTATTGCAAATGTATTACAAATAAAAAACAGAAATACCTTATTTACTTAAGTATTCAGACCCTTTGCTATGAGACTCAGAATTGAGCTCAGGTGCATCCTGTTTCCATTGATCATCCTTGAGATGTTTCTATAACTTGATTGAACATGATTCAATTGATTGGACATGATTTCAGGACAGAGTAGCAGGATGACGAGACGTGGGACTGGAGACAGGGACCAGAGTCAGAGCGGGCAGAACTGTAGCCCGCTCTGTCAGGCAAGGAAAACAGGCACAACAGGATCTGAATAGTAACAAACGGCTAGAACCGTAGACTGACTGAGCAGAGATTACGATCTGGCAGTGTGGAAGTGGCAGGACTGAGTATTTGTAGAGGTATTGATTATGGAACAGGTTGCAGCTGGTAGGGACCTGCTCTGACTCCAGCATACCTGTCTCCAACCACACAATCACACACACATACACACACACACACACACACACACACACACACACACACACACACACACACACACGAGAGAGAGAGAGGGAGGGAGAGGGAGAGAGTACTGGGGGAGTGGCGGCAGGTCAAGGAGACACAGGATGAGCAGTAGAGGGCGTTGCAGGAGCAGATGTTACAAGCCATCAAGCCACAAGCTAAAACCTGGGAGAGAGGGAAGAGAGAATTCACTTTTTGTTTCATCTGCTGCTGGCTTGATAACGTTTACTCAAAATATGTTTTTCACATGTAATTGATTAAATTAGATTTTTATTCTATAAAGATTGTAATTGTGTCAATATGTTGTGAATATTGTAGAAAAATCCTCACAGCCGTTTTCCATATTAAAAAGTGGTGGAAAAGGCGTTGTTCATCACCAAACTGTTCTTGGATAGTCGGGAGAAGTTGCTCTCGGAGGATGTGTTGGTACCATTCTTTATTCATGGCTGTGTTCTTAGGCAAAATTGTGAGTGAGCCCACTCCCTTGGCTGAGAAGCAACCCCACACATGAATGGTCTCAGGATGCTTTACTGTTGGCATGACACAGGACTGATGGTAGCGCTCTTCTCCGGACAAGCTTTTTTCTGGCTGCCCCAAACAATCGGAAAGGGGATTCATCAGAGAAAATGACTTTACCCCAGTCCTCAGCAGTCCAATCAGTCTGTCCCTGATGTTTTTCCTGGAGAGAAGTGGCTTCCTCGCTGCCCTTCTTGACACCAGGCCATCCTCCAAAGTCTTCGCCTCACTGTGCGTGCAGATGCACTCACACCTGCCTGCTGCCATTCCTGAGCAAGCTCTGCACTGGTGGTGCCCCGATACCGCAGCTGAATCAACTTTAGGAGACGGTCCTGGCACTTGCTGGACTTTCTTGGGTGCCCTGAAGCCTTCTTCACAACAATTGAACCTCTCTCCTTGAAGTTCTTGATGATCCGATAAATTGTTAATTTAGGTGCAATCTTACTAGCAGCAATATCCTTGCCCGTGAAGCCCTTTTTTTGCAAAGCAATGATGACGGCACATGTTTCCTTGCAGGTAACCATGGTTAACAGAGGAAGAACAATGATTTCAAGCACCACCCTCCTTTTAAAGCTTCCAGTCTGTTATTCTAACTCAATCAGCATGACAGAGTGATCTCCAGCCTTGTCCTCGTCAACACTCTCACCTGTGTTAACGAGAGAATCACTGACATGATGTCAGATGGTCCTTTTGTGGCAGGACTGAAATGCAGTGGAAATGTTTTTTGGGGGATTAAGTTCATTTTCATGGCAAAGAGGGACTTTGCAATTAATTGCAATTCATCTGATCACTCTTCATAACATTCTGGAGTACATGCAAATTGCCATCATAAAAACTGAGGCAGCAGACTTTTTGAAAATTAATATTTGTGTCATTCTCAAAACTTTTGACCACGACTTAGTTAAAATACAGCACCAACTACATAAATATCTGATAAGTTCCATGATCTGTTACCTGGACTTTAAGCCCAAACGGCATCGATTTTAACTGGTAAAGGCCTATTGGAGTGATGACTGCTGTCTTGGCCTTGCTCTCCTTGTCCATTGCTACTTACCAATACCCTGACTTCAGGTCCAGGGTACTGAAACAGGAAGCTCCAGTGACTCCAGGATGTTGTGAATGATGGGCATAAAATAAACATAATTGTGCATCTTCGCATTCAGCCCTCTGAAGTCAGATAACCTCTGGGAACCCAGCACTACAGGGGCAGCCCAATCAGATTGTGAAGGCTCTAGGATGTCATCCTTGAGCATTTCTTCCACTATATCTACAATGATATTTCTTGTAGTGTGACACTCTGTAGGCCCTGCAGCAGACACACAGAGGGCCATGATTGGAAGAGGGATTGAACCTCAGGCTGCAAGTTGGAGAAAGGAGCGTCAGGAAGTGTCAGGTGTAACACAGCCATATACAGACTGACTGGGGTTGACATTCCAGATCTTGTTGCCCAGGTAGGACATCTCTGACCTTGAGCCTCAAAGGGAAAGAAAGAGTATCTTCTTTGACTTCACACACCATACGTCTTCTCACCAAGGTTGATTATGGTTTTGGTTTTGGTGACGAAATCAAGGCCCAAGATGATAGGAAACACCAGATGGTCATCTGGGACCATGCTCCCACTCCCACACATCCAGGACATCTATTTGAAACGGTGCCTGAGTAAGGCACGCAGCATCATCAAGGACCCCACACACCCAAGCCACAAGCTCTCTCCCTTACCATCGGGCAGACGGTATCAGAGCATGAAGTCTGATACCAACAGGGTCAGAGACATGTTCTATCTACAAGCCATCAGACTGCTGAACACTTGAACTGGACTGACCACCTGCTCTGATTCTCCACATCTTAGCACACATGCACTCACTCATGCACACACCCACACAGACATACACACATATACATTTATGCTACACACACATCACAGCTGCTGCTACCAGACTCGTATTATCCTGCTCAGTTTACACTTTGGTTTTCACACAACTGCATTTACTCTCCTGGACGTGCAATTTTCTGCCAGAGCCTTCTCTGCATCAGGGTGAAGGTACACCCTGTATTGAGTACAGCTTCACATTGGAAATTCCTGACTTCCACCTAGGGAGCACAGGGAGGATGCACGTTTCAAATCTGCAGGTGGTTTACCATTGGTCTTTCTTTATAATTTCTCTTTCCCAGTTTAGTTCACTTTGATACAATACTCCTTAGAGGATGAAATATCCTTTTCCACCATTGATCCAACCTTCATTAACTGCTCTACAATTGTAACTGTTCCTCTGAAGCAGACCACCACTCAAGGGTTACATTTGTTGAGGATCTTTCTCACCGGCTCTGGTTCTGTGATGTCAGGCTTCCACTTCAGACAAAGGGCCCGGAAATCATAAGCAAAGTCGCTAAAAGACTGATTTGGAAGTTGAACCATGTCCATTAGTTTCTCCTCCACATCTGTTAAGTAGTCAGTTGGTAAAAATGCTGCTTGGAATGCCTCTTTGAACATGGTTGTCCTATGGTTATTTTGCAAACAACCTTCCCACAACAGTATTCAGTTGGTAAGAGACAGACATTCAGTCAATACTATGGAATAGATTGTCCACCAGCTATGTGTTATCCCGGCAGAAAAGAGAAATAGGCTAAATACATTTTTTGATTCTGAGTAATAAACTAATGGAATAATGTATCTGAGCAAACCAGAAACCTTTCAATATATACATTCAAACAATACTTTAAAACCATTTAAATTTAATAAATTGGAAGGTTGTGCAGGACTATGGTAGATGAAGGAATCAATCTATCTTTTCAGACTGTTAGATTATTTATCTGGTCAATATGTCAGTGTATTATGTCTGTTGTTTGTAACAGTGTGTTATATGTGAACATGTGATTGTATTATACATTTTATTTTAATGTTTAAGGACTCTTGGAAGATTAGTCCAAATGAGGACTAAAAGAGAGAAATTAAATAAATAAATAAAATATCTCTGTCCCTGTTGTGTCTCCCTGTCTCTCTGTCCCTGCCGTGTCTCTCTCTCTCTCTCTTTGTCCCTGCTCTCTCTCTCTCTCTCTCTCTCTCTCTCTCTCTCTCTCTCTCTCTCTCTCTCTCTCTCTCTCTCTCTCTCTCTCTCTCTCTCTCTCTCTCTCTCTCTCTCTCTCTCTCTCTCTCTCTCTCTCTCTCTCTCCCTGGTGTGTCTCTCTCTCTCTCTGTCCCTGCCGTGTCTCTCTGTCCCTGCCGTGTCTCTCTCTCTCTCTGTGTGTCTCTGCTTTGTCTCTCTCTCTCTCTCTCTGTGTGTCTCTGCTTTGTCTCTCTCTCTCTCTCTCTCTCTCTCTCTCTCTCTCTCTGTCCCTGCTCTGTCTCTCTCTCTCTGTCTCTGTCTCTGTCCCTGCTCTGTCTCTCTCTCTCTCTCTCTGTCTCTGCTGTGTCTCTCTCTCTCTCTCTTTTTCCCTGCTCTGTTTCTCTCTCTCTCTCTCTGCTGTGTCTCTCTCTCTGTCCCTGCCGTGTCTCTCTGTCCCTGCTGTGTCTCTCTCTCTGTCCCTGCCGTGTCTCTCTCTCTGTCCCGGCCGTGTCTCTCTGTCCCTGCCGTGTCTCTCTCTCTCTCTTTGTCCCTGCTCTGTCTCCGTGTCTCATATGGTAGCTGTTAGTTTTAATGCAGGAGGCTCACATTCCTGGTAGAGGCGGCAGGCTCAGGAATAACTGTTCTGGCACCACTGTCAACTTTTACACGAGCCCAATCTCCAAATTAACACCTCCGCTAGACAAACCTCACTTCACTCCAGAGATGAACTGACTGTGTAGATGTGAGGTGGGGTGGGAATTCAAAGGTTGGGCTTCAGATCACTGGCTGTTCTCATACAGCCCTATTCAGACTTGAGATAAGTTTACTTAAGTCACAAAATGTTTTATTGACTTAAGTCCATGTTAAGTCTATTTATCTCAAGTGTGAATCGGGTCAATACAGCATAGCCTAGCAGGCTGGTTGCCAGCTTGCTGGAGATGTATTTATCCCTTAGTTACTTTTTTTAATGATCAACATTGTTTTTGACTTCTCACACTTTATGAAAATATACTTTATGAGGGACTACACTGGAAACAATACCAGGGTCACCTGGCTAGCTTAGGCTAAATCTGCAAATATGGAAACAGGAATGTTCTTCAACAGAAGCTTCTGACTAGAACATAGCATTAGTAAAACAACTTCCACTGTGCTTTTAAGGAAGTAAGAAGAGAAATAGGCGAGGCTCAAGCTATTCATGTCTCATATTGGTTGAAGTGTTGTTGTCTACTCCCCTCCTTTTAGGGAAGTTGACCAGCTACAGAATGTCTACATGTAGATGGGTAATATATGAGATTTTCTAATGTAGAGTTTAAAAAAGCATAACTATCCTAAAGTAATTAAAGACATGTTTATGGAACTTTGCCGACTACGTAAGTCTTTTTTAAACCTCCCACTTTGGGCTGGATGTGTCAATGTGTAGTTCATACATGCATAATCTATGAGCAGAATTACTGTCTTATCTCAATTAGCCACGAAATCCCTAATTTGAAAGCAACTGTTTTCTGGAAGCTGTCTGGCGCCATTTTGTGTACTGCAAGCTTGGCCCACGTCGGCCAGCCCCCTAGTAATTAGAGTTCCAGCCAATGAGCTTCAGCCCCTCGTAATTTGAGTGACAGCTAGCAAGATGCAAATTGATGAGTTGCACAGTGAAAGAAGGCTGGCCCAGGCCAATCCAGCGTTATCCAATGAGGATAACGCAGGGCAGGCCCAAAGGCTCAGTAACCTAACTTAGCGGGCGTAAAATAAATGCCTGAAACTAGATCTACTACATACTGGTTTTGACAAGAAGAAAATAAACTGTCGGGGGAGGTTTTCTTCTGCACTGTTCAACCAATCCAGTCAATGTGGAGGAGGAGTTAAGATGGAGTGTCACCTTGTCAATATCCAAAAGCGGAAGTCACATCACAGGCTCTTTCCATTTCCCCTTAAAACCGGAACATCCGGTTGTGGGTACTTGGCAGAGGCTAACGGCTCAGTGACACAGCAGAGAGCGAGAGAGAGAGCAATGACGTACTGCACATATATGATTTAGTAAGCCATTTTCGGGACCCATTTTTGCTCTTGAGCGCTACTTTCAGAACTACTGGCTACAAAGTATGCAAATATTTGGAAATTCTCTTGAAGTCTGATGTTCTCTGAGATATTTTGTCTGAAAAGTACTAGCAGAACAGTGTTGGTTAGGCAGTTGGTTCTCTCATTCTAAACCGTTACTTCATGTTCTGATGTGTTGGTTGGAACGAGAGGCTGTCTGCTCACTCCGCTGCTCAGACAAGGCTCCCATTATGCACAGAGGATTGACTGCCACCATCTGAAAAGTCATTAGTAATAAAACTAGCTTTTCAGCAAAGATGAGAACACAACGTTTACCCCAGTCTAGATAGGCTCAGTAGCTGTGTAAAGAGACTTCAGTCTGAGTAATGCTTCATCACTGGCGAGAGAGTGAACAAACAGTTGTCTGTGTCTTGGTGTGCATTGCCCAGTATCTCTTAATACACTCATTGGCACAGAGTCTCAGGTTATTTATTTGTACAGGCAAACCTAGTTGTTTACTCAAGACAATGGTGGCACTCAGTTCAACTCTGACTGGCTGAAAGAGAGGTACTTCTAGGAAGAGGAGGAGAAGGGATGAGAGAGAGCGAGACAGATTGAGAGAGAGATATGGAGAGAGGGAAATGTATGAAAACAAGCATGAGCTAAGCTAAGACCAGTGGTGGAAAAAGTACTCAATTGTCATACTTGAGTAAAAGTAAAGATGCCTTATTGGAAAAAGTAAAAGAGACCCATAAAGAAAGTCACCCAGTAAAACACTACTTGAGTAAAAGTCTAAATGTATCTGGTTTTAAATGTGCTTCAGTACAGTGGTGGGAAAAGCACTAAATTGTCATACTTGAGTAAAAGTAAAAAGTAAACGCTATACATCAAATTCATTATATTACGCAAACCAGACTGCACAATTGTCTTGTTTTTTTTTATTTACGGACAGACAGGGGCACATTCCAACACTCAGACATCATTTACAAATGCAGTATTTGTGTTTAGTTAGTCCGCCTGATCAGAGGCAGTAGGGGTGACAATGCGTGATATTGATAGGTGCGTGAATTGGGCCATATTGCTGTCCCGCCTGAGCATTCGAAACGTAATGAGTACTTTTGGATTGCCAGGGAAAATGTAATAGAGTAAAAAGTACATATTGTATTTTGGAATGAAGTTGAGTAAAAGTAAAAGTAGTCAAAAATATAAATAGTAAAATACAGATGCCCCAAATTAACTACTTATTTTTACTTAAGCACTTTACACCACTGGCTAAGATGAGGCTAGTTGCAAAACAGAAGCTTTGACCACCAGAGCCCTATACTATACTACAAATCATGTTTGAGGAGTTAGCGAGGTAACTTTGGTCAACTCTGAGTTCAACTTGGTATAACCGGTACCACAAAAGTGGCTCACCTTTTAGCCAGGTACATTTCTATGGCAACGAATCCTTCAGAACTAACCTGCTCTGGGGCAGGCTAACTCAGGGCTAACTCCATTTATCCTGAATGAAGTGTCTAAGCATTGAGTTTAGGACCAATGAAATCAGAATCCCTCCCTCTCGAAAAGATTGTGTCATCATCCCCTTCATTTGAGGAAGATGACTGATTAAATATTTTATGAATCAAATGTCTTTTGTGTGTACTTAAAAATAAAAAAAAGTTAAAATACATTACATTACATTTTGGGCCAGCGGGACCAGAGCCAGGTCTGACCAAGCAGAATCCTGCTCCAGTCTGTCTCTGGCCATGACTTGGCTTAAAGTAACTGTCCAGTGAAAATCGAAATGTTAAAACTTCATATTCTGTTATCTCATACCCAAATGATGTTGTTGACTCTTTCTACACTCCTATTTGTGGCCAAAGCATGAGTTGGAGAAAAAACACTTCAAAAAACCCACAAACTTGTATCTCAAACAGAGCATTTAAAAAATGCTTGCTATTTCCTCATAGAACATGACATCATGTTGGCTCATTGGCTGAGCTGGCCAGTGGCGTAATTAGGCCTGTGCTTCCGGGGATTTAGCCCTGGATGTTTTTGGTCCAGCCCTGAACCTTTTGATGGTAAAAAAAAGTCATGGCAGCTAGCATTTCTTCTTTTTTATTATATATATTTTTTTGTATTTTAACCCCCTTTTTCTATCTTGTCTCATCCCTGCAACTCCCCAACGTGCTCGGGAGGCAAACGTTGAGTAATGCGTCCTCCAAAACATGACCCGCCAAACCACACTTCTTAACAACGCCCGCTTAACCCAGAAGCCAGCCACACCAATGTGTCGGAGGAAGACCAAAGTCAGCCTGCAGGCGCCCGGCCTGCCACAAGGAGTCGCTAGAGCGTGATGAGCTAAGTAAAGCCCCCTACGGCCAAACCCTCCCCTAACCCGGACGACGCTGGGCCAATTGTGCGCCGCCCTATGGGAATCCCGGTCACGGCCGGTTGTGACACAGCCTGGGATCAAACCCGGGTCTGTAGTGATGATGCAAGCACTGTGCCACTCGGGAGGCCCCACAGCTAGCATTTCTTAAAGAACCAAATCTAAAACAAGGCCAAATCAGGAAGTGCATTCGCCCTTTAAAACTAACTAATGACATGTTGTACCTTGCAGATGAGCCAAGGAGGAACAGGTAGGGAAGAGGATGATTTACAGTGCATTCAGAAAGTATTCAGACCCCTTGACTTTTTCCACATTTTGTTAGGTTACAGCCTTATACTAAAATTGATTTAAAAATAAATGTAATCAATCTACAAACAATACCCCATAATGATAAAGCAAAAACTGATTTTTAGACAAATAAAAAACGGAAATATTACATTTACATAAGTATTCAGACCATTTACTCAGTACTTTGTTGAAGCAGCTTTGGCAGCGATTACAGCCTTGAGTCTTCTTGGGTAGGACGCTACAAGCTTGGCACACCTGTATTTGGGGAGTTTCTCCCATTCTTCTCTACAGATCCTCTCAAGCTCTGTCAGGTTGGATGGGGAGCATTGCTGCACAGCTATTTTCGAGAGATGTTCCATTGGGTTCAAGTCAGGGCTTTGGCTGGGCCACTCAAGGACATTCAGAGACAGTCCCGAAGCCACTCCTGCGTTGTCTTGGCTGTGTGCTTAGGGTCGTTGTCCTGTTGGAAGGTGAACCTTCGCCCCAGTCTAAGGTCCTGAGCGCTCTGGAGCAGGTTTTCATCAAGGATCACTCTGTACTTTGCTCCGTTCATCTTTCCCTTGATCCTGACTAGTCTCCCAGTCCCTGCCGCCGAAAAACATCCCCACAGCATGATTCTGCCACCACCATGCTTCACCGTAGGGACGGTGCCAGGTTTCCTCCAGATGTGACGCTTGGCATTCAGGCCAAAGAGTTCAATATTGGTTTCATCAGACCAGAGAATCTTGTTTCTCATGGTCTGAGAGTCTTTAGGTGCCTTTTGGCAAACTCCAAGCGGGCTGTCATGTGCCTTTTACTGAGGAGTGGCTTCCGTCTGGCCACTCTACCATAAAGGCCTGATTGGTGGAGTGCTGCAGGTTCTCCCATCTCTACAGAGGAACTCTAGAGCTCTATCAGAGTGACTATCGGGTTCAATGTCTCCTCCCTGACCAAGGTCCTCCTCTCCCGATTGCTGAGTTTGGCTAGGCGGCCAGCTCTAGGAAGAGTCTTGGTGGTTCCAAACTTCTTCCATTTAAGAATGATGGAAGCCACTGTGTTCTTGGGGACCTTCAACGCTGCAGACATTTTTTGGTACCCTTCCCCAGATCTGTGCCTCGACACAATCCTGTCTCGGAGCTCTACGGACAATTCCTTCGACCTCATGGCTTGGTTTTTACTCTGACATGCACTGTCAACTGTGGGACCTTATATAGGTAGGTGTGTGCTTTCCAAATAATGTTCAATCAATTGAATTTACCACAGGTGGACTCCAATCAAGTTGTAAAACATATCAAGGATGATCAATGGAAACAGGATGCACCTGAGCTCAATTTCGAGTCTCATAGCAAAAGGGCTGAATACTTATGTAAATATAGTATTTCCGTTTTTTTGCAAAAATGTCTAAAAAACTGTTTTTGCTTTGTCATTATGGGGTATTTTGTGTAGATTGATGAGGGAAAAAAACAATTTTATCAATTTTAGAATACGGCTGTAACGTAACAAAATGTTGAAAAAGTCAAGGGGGGCTGAATACTCTCCGAATGCACTGTAGCATTTAGGTTGAGTTCACAATTTAGTTAAATAAGAATCGATCGATTGGTTATCAATGTCATCTACTGGATAGATTTCCACTCGCTTACAGAATCTGACATTGACATTTAGGGTTCCCTCTCCACAAGCCCTGCATTTAAAAGCACCATGTCTGCATCCCAAATGGCACCCTATCCCCTATATAGGGCACTACTTTTGACCAAAGCCCTCTATATAGGGAATTGGGTGCCAATTGAGAAGCAATTCTCCTCTCCTCAAGCTGTCCCCATTATAGGCAGTATAATGGGTCTCATTTGACCAGCAGCAGCAGCCCCTGGCTCCTGGCACGGCACTAATTACATTACGACACTGATTGGGTCAAACTGAAAGAAGGAACATCACAGGGATGATCTGTCTCCAGCTCAGCACTGGGAAATGGGAAGTTCCCTTCAAGTTCACTGTGGGCTGGAGACGAGTCCGTTCATGTACTGTTCTCTCCACAATAATATGTGGCAGCCCTCAAGTACAGGGGTTAAAACAGAATTGAGTATTCAACAATGCCGGGACAGAGGGAGGGACAGGGCTTTACTGTGGATCCTCTTCTCACAGCTACTACCTTCAGTGGGTCTGGGCCACACATCCAGCTCCCTGAATGAATGACTAATTAGGCTGGAGTCAGTCCACTTACTAAAACCCTCTTCAGACCTGTCTTAAAATTTGGCCCTATGGCCGGATCGCAGCTGAACAGATGCTCATTCTATATCACATCTGTTCATATTCAGATCTATTTAGATCTAAAATGTGTACCATCTTCATGTCATGTTCATATAAAACTAGCAACTGACTGGTCAGAACAGAATAGGCCTTCTGGTGGGGCTTCGGTCTGTCCAGAATGTTTTCATCTCTCTTTGTCCGACAAACAATCTTTGAACTGTCAGCCGCAGTCTAATCGATTAAGTCAAGCAAGTAATTAGTGAATGGGGTGAGCAAGGTCGTTCTCCCCATATTTCATTTTTAGCACACAAACAGACAAAAATGCTGATAAACACCACCCTGAAGGCTGTGGTCAAACATTAGTCGAGACACTCAGAAACTCCAGAGGAAGGGGAGTGACACAGCACCTCTGTTATTGGAAAGTCACTCTGTCATAATGAGAGAAGAGGAAAAACATACCAGCAGAGGGGAAAGAGAACAATGCTTATTGTCCATTCTGTGTGTGTACCTGCAGACAGACGTGTGTAGAGCAGAGGAGGAGGTTTCATGTTCTCAATTCATCTGTCCTTTCACCTGTCATCTACAACCCTAAACGGGTTGTGTCCCAAATGGCACCCTATTCCCTATACACTGAGTGTTGCCCTCAGAACAGCCTCAATGTGTCAGGGCATGGACTCTACAAGGTGTCGAAAGTGTTCCACAGGGATGCTGGCCCATGTGGACTCCAATGCTTCCCACAGTTTTGTCAAGTTGGCTGGATGTCCTTTGGGTGGTGGACCATTCTTGATACACACGGGGAACTGTTGAGCGTGAAAAACCCAGCAACGTTGCAGTTATTGACACAAACCGGTGCTCCTGGCTAGGGCTGTGGCGGTCACAAAATTTAGTCAGCCGGTGATTGTCAAGCAGATAATTGTCGGTCTCACGGTAATTTACCGTTAATTAACATCAACACATTTAGCATCTCCTGGTTTCCACACATAGCCTACTGTCACGACTTCCTCCGAAGTTGCCTCCTCTCCTTGTTCGGGAAGGTTTCGGAGGAAGTCGTGACACCTACAAGCCACTGATGCAGACCTTTGGAACATCTACATTTTAAAAAGTCTAATAAATCCATGTAATATAGCCTACACCTTCACAATAAATCCATTATTTATTTTAGACAGGTCTAAAGAAACATGATATGAAGAAAATGTAGTCTATTTCAGAAGAACAGAATAGCATACTCTGAGTTGTCCTTGTGTTAGGTCCTGATGTGGCTATGCCAAATGGCTGTGGGCTACACTAGTTAATTTAGCAGACAAGATTTGCTTAGAATTCCGTGGCATTATTTTATATTATGAAGAATACAATTGAACAAAGCTGAATAAAATAGAAAGGATATTTTCTCCAAACGATTGGAGGGAGTGTGCACATGCGGCTATTCTGTGTTGAGCGGTTAACAAAGAAATAGGTACTCCTATATGCTTAATTTAGAGTTATTAATGTAACTTTAGTTGTTCTTCAAACATTGGGCTATATGTTTTGATTTTTAAGACATTGTAAGGCTGCATGATGCAACTCTAATGACGATTTGAAAAAAAGTTGCTTGAAAGGCATGAGCTCTGCTTTGTTTTTTTGCCCGGGCTGTACACACTTCATCAGTCTCTCATTCACAATTTGACAAGCACTTGATAATGCCTCAAATTTCATGGCGGCATCCCCTTTGTGTGGCTGTAATGCACCCTAAAAAAATCCATGCCTTTTGCGGCCAGTGGCCGTTGTGCCCTTGGCCCCGAGTTCTGCGTTGTGCCCTTATCCCTGAGTGCTGCATGCTTCGAAGCACCTCTCACTCACATGGCTCTCCATCACATGATCGGGTCTTTCTCACAGGCTACAAGTGAAGACAGACACATCGGGACGCAACTGCGCGCGTCCTTATCCAATTCCGAGGTGCATATTGAAGATATTGGAAGAACTGTCCACATTTACTTTTCGTCAACCAACAAGATGAGTAGGCCTAACGAACAGCAAAAGTACTAGCCTATGTCAATCTACTATCCCTCATAGTACAAAAGTTGACCTATTCTATTCTGTGCGAGAAATAAATATTCCAAACATAGTCTGGGACAGCTGTGGGATGCGATAGATCCCAAATTAATACAACCACTAGCATCAAAAAACCTTTTTTACGCAATGTGGCTGACGCAACAGATCAGAACGTTTAGCTTAAAATGTTGATAAACTATTAGGGAATTTCTTCACATTATAAGCGCAGCAATGCGCACACGGCAGTAGGCTATAAGGGCAAATGTTCCATTACCGGGAAAACACCATTACCAAAAGTGACCGCAAATGCGATTATGCATGTAATGCTTTTATTATAAAGGTGAAAATTATGGTGAAAATTATCTTCCCCAAACTTGAAACTCACGCGCTGCTTATGTATGCCAGTTAGTCTCTACACCACTTGTAAAGCAAATTAATGTGCTTAATTTTAAGAAGTTATTTGGTCACTTTAGTTGTGATACAAACCTTAACAAAACATATAGGCCTATAGGCTAGGCTAGATGAGGATTGCGACTATGATTTGAAAAAGTAGCACAAAAAAAGGCATTGTTTCTTGCCTTACGCTGGGCATCATTCATAATTGATAATATATCATTCACAAGTGATAGGGTAATATTATCACCCATCATACTATTCTTGATTTAATCTTTTCTTTACATATACTAAATAATATATGTGTGAAATTTTGTTTTGATTTAGAATGGACCATTATCATGCACCTGTCTCGAAACAGGGGCAAGGGAAAAAATACAGGTCATTTATGCACTTAAATAGCGAATGGAGGACACTTTTCCCATGGTTCATTTTCATGCCAGCCAGGTAGGTTAGGTTATACTCCTGTTGTAAAGATAAGCAATGTGCTTAATATATGGAAAGTTGAGAAAATAAATATAGTAGGCCTAGCCTATAGAAAGCTGATGGGATCCTCTTTTTAATAGAGGCATCACTCTGTTTTCTCTGGCAATTGCATAGCCTATAGAAATGTTGCGCAACATGAGCTCATGGGCTCTCATGAAGTGTTTGATTCGATTTCCGATCACATTTGCATTGATGTCAAAGTGATTAGAGGGACAATAGAGTGCTGAGTACCAGGCAGTTAGTAAGTTTGGTAGGCTACTAACGACCATCAGCAGCATCAGAGTTTGGAGAAGCCTAATTACCATAACTAACGGTCACGTGAAATTTGACTGCCTTCATGACTCATGACTGCCGGTGTGGCGGTTATAGGGTCACCGCAACAGCCCTACTCCTGGCACATACTATCATACCCGGTTCAAAGGCACTTAAATATTTTGTCTTGCCCATTCACCCTCTGAATGGCAAACATACACAATCCATGTCTCAATTGTCTCACAGCTTAAACATCCTTCTTTAACCTGTCTCCTCCCCTTCATCTACACTTGTTGAAGGGGATTTAACAAGTAACATCAATAAAGGATCATAGCTTTCACCTGGATTCACCTGGTCAGTCTATGTCATGGAAAGATCATAATGTTCATAATGTTCATAGTGTTTTGTCTATGGGCCCTGGTCAAAAGTAGTACACAATATAGGGCAGGGATCAACAACTACCAATGTTTTCTTGAGCGGATGGTCAGGTGGCCAGAACGTAATTACAAATAATTTGTAGACTGCAAATTCACCACAAGAAGTCCAAACAGATACAATATTTGACTAAAACATAATAATTTCAAACCTCGCTTACATTTGTTTATACATTTTTACATTACATTTTAGTCATTTAGCAGACGCTCTTATCCAGAGTGACTTACAGGAACAATTAGGGTTAAGTGCCTTGCTCAAGGGCACATTTACGTCATTTAGCAGACGCTCTTATCCAGAGCGACTACAAGTTGGTGCATTCACCCTATAGCCAGTGGGATAACCACTTTACAATTATACTTTTTTTATGGGAGGGTGGGGGAGGGGGGTAGAAGGATTACTTTATCCTATCCCAGGTGTTCCTTAAAGAGGTGGGGTTTCAAATGTCTCCGGGAAGGTGGTGAGTGACTCCGCTGTCCTGGCGTCGTGAGGGAGCTTGTTCCACCATTGGGGTCCCAGAGCAGCGAACAGTTTTGACTGGGCTGAGCGGGAACTATGCTTCCCGCAGAGGAAGGGAGCCAGCAGGCCAGAGGTGGATGAACGCAATGCCCTCGGTTGGGTGTAGGGACTGATCAGAGCCTGAAGGTACGAGGTGCCGTTCCCCTCACTGCTCCATAGGCAAGCACCATGGTCTTGTAACGGATGCGAGCTTCAACTGGAAGCCAGTGGAGTGTGCGGAGGAGGGGGGTGATGTGAGAGAACTTGGGAAGGTTGAACACCAGACGGGCTGCGGCATTCTGGATGAGTTGTAGGGGTTTAATGGCACAGGCAGGGAGCACAGCCAACAGCGAGTTGCAGTAATCCAGACGGGAGATGACAAGTGCCTGGATTAGGACCTGTGCCGCTTCCTGTGTAAGGCAGGGTCGTACTCTCCGAATGTTGTAGAGCATGAACCTGCAGGATCGGGTCACCGCCTTGATGTTAGCGGAGAACGACAGGGTGTTGTCCAGGGTCACGCCAAGGCTCTTCGCACTCTGGGAGGAGGACACAACGGAGTTGTCAACCGTGATGGCGAGATCATGGAACGGGCAGTCCTTCCCCGGGAGGAAGAGCAGCTCCGTCTTGCCAGGGTTCAGCTTGAGGTGGTGATCCGTCATCCATACTGATATGTCGGCCAGACATGCAGAGATGCGATTCGCCACCTGGTTATCAGAAGGGGGAAAGGAGAAGATTAGTTGTGTATCATCAGCGTAGCAATGATAGGAGAGGCCATGTGAGGATATGACAGAGCCAAGTGACTTGGTGTATAGGGAGAAAAGGAGAGGGCCTAGAACTGAGCCCTGGGGGACACCAGTGGTGAGAGACACGTGGTGCGGGAGACAGCTTCTCGCCACGCCACTTGGTAGGAGCGACCGGTCAGGTAGGACGCAATCCAGGAGTGAGCCGCGCCGGAGATGCCCAGCTCGGAGAGGGTGGAGAGGAGGATCTGATGGTTAACTGTATCAAAGGCAGCAGACAGGTCTAGAAGGACAAGAACAGAGGAAAGAGAGTTAGCTTTAGCAGTGCGGAGAGCCTCCGTGACACAGAGAAGAGCAGTCTCAGTTGAATGACCAGTCCTGAAACCTGACTGGTTTGGATCAAGAAGGTCATTCTGAGAGAGATAGCAAGAGAGTTGGCTAAAGACGGCACGCTCAATAGTTTTGGAAAGAAAAGAAAGAAGGGATACTGGTCTGTAGTTGTTGACATCAGTGGGATCGAGTGTTGGTTTTTTGAGAAGGGGTGCAACTCTCGCTCTCTTGAAGACGGAAGGGACATGGCCAGCGGTCAAGGATGAGTTGATCAGCGAGGTGAGGTAGGGGAGAAGGTCACCGGAGATGGTCTGGAGAAGAGAGGAGGGGATGGGGTCAAGCGGGCAGGTTGTTGGGCGGCCTGCAGTCACTAGTCGCAAGATTTTATCTGGAGAGAGAGGGAGAAAGAAGTCAAAGCATAGGGTAGGGCAGTGTGAGCAGGACCAGCAGTGTCATTAGACTTAACAAACGAGGATCGGATGTCGTCAACCTTCTTTTCAAAGTGGTTGACAAAGTCATCCACAGAGAGGGAGGAGGGGGGGGATTCAGCAGTGAGGAGAATGTGGCAAAGAGCTTCCTAGGGTTAGAGGCAGATGCTTGGAATTTAGAGTGGTAGAAAGTGGCCTTAGCAGCAGAAACAGATGAAGAAAATGTAGAGAGGAGGGAGTGAAAAGATGCCAGGTCGGCTGGGAGTTTAGTTTTCTTCCATTTCCGCTCAGCTGCCCGGAGCTCTGTTCTGTGAGCTCGCAATGAGTCATCAAGCCACGGAGCTGGAGGGGAGGACCGAGCCGGCCGGGAGGATAGGGGACACAGGGAGTCAAAGGATGCAGAAAGGGAGGAGAGGAGGGTTGAGGAGGCAGAATCAGGAGATTGGAGGGAGAAGGATTGAGCAGAGGGAAGAGATGATAGGATGGAAGAGGAGAGAGTAGTGGAGAGAGAGAGCGAAGGTTGCGGCGGCGGCTACCATCTGTGTAGGGGCAGAGTGAGTAGTGTTGGAGGAGAGCGAGAGAGAAAAGGATACAAAGTAGTGGTCGGAGACATGGAGGGAGTTGCAGTGAGATTAGTAGAAGAGCAACATCTAGTAAAGATGAAGTCAAGCGTATTGCCTGCCTTGTGAGTGGGGGGATGGTGAGAGGGTGAGGTCAAAAGAGGAGAGGAGTGGAAAGAAGGAGGCAGAGAGAAATGAGTCAAATGTAGACGTAGGGAGGTTGAAATCCCCCAAAACTGTGAAGGGTGAGCCATCCTCAGGAAAGGAACTTATCAAGGCGTCGAGCTCATTGATGAACTCTCCAAGGGAACCTGGAGGGCGATAGATGACAAGGATATTAAGCTTAAATGGGCTAGTGACTGTGACAGCGTGGAATTCAAATGAGGAGATAGACAGATGGGTTAGGGGAAAAATTGAGAATGACCACTTGGGAGAGATGAGGATTCCTGTGCCACCAGCCCTCTGACCAGATGCTCTCGGGATATGCGAGAACACATGGTCAGACGAGGAGAGAGCAGTAGGAGTAGCAGTGTTTTCAGTGGTAATCCATGTTTCCGTCAGCGCCAGGAAGTCGAGGGACTGGAGGGTAGCATAGGCTGGGATGAAGTCAGCCTTGTTGGCGGCAGAACGGCAGTTCCAGAGGCTGCCTGAGACCTGGAACTCCAGGTGTGTGGTGCGTGCCGGGACCACCAGGTTAGAGAGGCAGCAGCCACGCGGTGTGAGGCGTTTGTGTAGCCTGTGCGGAGAGGAGAGAACAGGGATAGGCAGAGGCATAGTTGACAGGCTGCAGCAGATGGCTACAATAATGCAGAGGAGATCGGAATGAAATGAACTAAACATCTGGGAAAGGAGAGAGCAGGCCTCCCTCACCAAAAAATAAATAAATATATAACTCTCCCAACTTCCACCTCAGAAACTATAATTGTTTCACTGAACCACCCGAATAAAACTCTCCCAACTTCCACTTTAGAAATTAGAATTGTTGTAAACTACAGCAGACTGTTATCAGTAGCTGTAATTAAGTACAGCAGCTACCAATCACCTAACGTTAATGCCTCGGATGAGGTTAGAAAAACAGCTGAATGGTAGCAGCTAGCTGGCTCAATCACAGGTACTCTTAAGCATGAAATAACATTGGAAACAATTAACCACAGTTGCAAAAAGTTACCAGTAGCTACCCGCTAGCTAGCTAGCTTTGTTGGTCCAAGTAGTGGGTAAGCTAGCCTCGTGCTTCGCCGGGGTCTGCCGAATACAATACTTACCTACAATAATTACCTACAATAACCTTCAATAACTACCTGAGTAAGCTACCTATAATACCAAACTACAATACCTACCTACAATCTAGATACATGGTTTAAGCTTAACTCAACACCATATAAGAAGCCAAGCTTACCTTTCATAACGCAGCAATGATTAAACGTTGGGTAGCTAGCACAAAGATATTGTATTTAGCTACTACAGTACAGCCAGCTGGTAGTGTAGGCTGGCTAGCAATGGCTGCTGTGTTGACTTTGTTAGAAAAACGGCGTCGCTGCGAACGAATGTAGCTGGCTAAAAGGATATTGTTTTTAGTTGCTACCGTTGCTAATAGCTACTCGCCAGCTAATCCAGGAGGTGAGTTAGCTAGCTAGCTTCGTGCTACACCCGGCACCGCCGAATACAAAAGTAACCTACAATAACTACACAACAGCTACCCACAACACAATTACTGTGTCATCTGAGTACTTAATGAACATAATCTCTTGATTATGCGTGGGAATACATTGGAACAGATTTCCCAAATTAAAATCACTTGGAGCTGATTTGCTGGTGTTTTTACAGTCTTTTATGTCCAACAATAATAATAAACAATACAAAAATATTGCTCAGAAATGGCTCGCAGGCTGCCAGTTGGGGAACCTCTCTCTCTCTCTCTCTCTCTCTCTCTCTCTCTCTCTCTCTCTCTCTCTCTCTCTCTCTCTCTCTCTCTCTCTCTCTCTCTCTCTCTCTCTCTCTCTCTCTCTCTCTCTCTCTCTCTCTCTCTCTCTCTCTCTCTCTCTCTCTCTCTCCTCTCTCTCTCTCTCTCTCTCTCTCTCTCTCTCTCTCTCCTCTCTCTCTCTCTCTCTCTCTCTCCTCTCTCTCTCTCTCTCTCTCTCTCTCTCTCTCCTCCTATGCATGACACCTTTCTCTCTCTCGCTCTCTTCCCTCTATCTCTCCTCCTATGCATGACACCTTTCTCTCTCTCGCTCTCTTCCCTCTATCTCTCTTCCTATGCATGACACCTTTCTCTCTCTCGCTCTCTTCCCTCTATCTCTCCTCCTATGCATGACACTTTTCTCTCTTTCTCTCTTTCTCTCTTCCCTCCCTCTCTCTCTCTCTGTCTCTCTTCCTATGCATTGACACCTGCTGCACTTGAAACAGCATACAGGTGGTGTCTGTGCACCTGTCTCTGTTGCTAACGGCAACCATTACAGCCATTTAAAGCAACAGTTCCACCGGCGCCATGGTAAGCTAGGCCTACATCTCAAGTATTTTTATGGTAGCCTAGCCTGGTACCAGATCTGTTTGTGGTGTGTTGCCAACGTTGGTGTGACATTGACCATTGGAGTTGGCAAGACAACACAAATAGATCTGTGCCCAGGTTATTTTTATGGCTCTGTGACCTTTAGATTAGAGAAATGTAACAGATGGTGAGCTGCACACCAGCTGGTTCCTTTCTGGTGATCACCTGGGGGCCAATTAGAGACATTTAAAGCACCTGTGACAAGCAGCACAGAGGTGTTGATGATGCAGTTCTGTCGCTACTGCACTGTGCCTACGCCCACCTGGAAAAGCCCAAGACATACGTCAGGATGGTATTTGTGGATTTCTCTAGTGCCTTCAATACAGTCCAGCCTCACTTAATGGGTCAAAAGCTCCATAATATAAATGTCAATCCACATTTGATTCTCTAAGGTCCTCTCTTTCCGGACAAAAAGACACCTGGTCAGATTCAACGGTCACTGCAGCTCGTCCAGAACCATCTCTACAGGATCACCACAAGGCTCTGTCATCTCACCTGTGTTATTCACCCTGTACATCAACGACCGTAGGAGCTCAGACCCAGAGATTATGTTCATTAAGTACTCAGATGACACAGTAATTATGGACACAGCAGGCAACTCAGAGCGGCGCCTTCAGGCTGAAATCGACAGATTATCACTCTGGTGTAGCCAGAACTACCTGGATCTCAACGCAACCAAAACCAAAACCTGGGTAGCGATGGAATTTAGGCTTACAAGTGTTTAACGATGCATCGTTCCTACAATGGCTGAATATGTAACATACGTTTCCCAAAACACCATGCAGAGAAAACATTGGAGCATGTGTCGATACTGATATGATCAAAAGAAAGGCAGTGATGCTCTCGGATCAGTTTTCCCCATTCAAATCTTACCTTAACATTATAATTATTTCACAATACAGACGATGGATCACCTCCTAGAGAGATATTATCACCAACGGCTTATTCTAATGCTTACCCAAAAACAATGCAGTGAATCACAGATTTGGTGCATCATTGCGCATATATTGTTACACATCATGAAATATATTGAGGCAGCAATTACAGAGAGTAGCCTACAGTTAGCAAAATACAACGCAATTGAACAATACATTGATTTCAATATGATTGAAATATAGTATATAGTCCTATGTATGTAGCCTATTGGCCTGCTGTATTTATCTTTTAATGCAGTCATCTTAGTTTTCATTAGAATTGTTTTCTCCTTCACTTGTTTGTAACAATTTGCAAAGACATTAGTCAACTTTGTTGTGAAGTTATCAGTGGTCACAGAGGGACACATAAACATCTTGATTCTACACTGAATAAAAATATAAAACCAACATGCAACAATTTCAAAGATTTTACTGAGTTATAGTTCATATAAGGAAATTGGTCAATGGAAATAAATTCATTAGGCCCTAATCTATGGATTTCACATTACTGGGAATACAGATAACCTATGCATCTGTTGGTCACAGATACCTTTAAAAAAAGGTAGGGTCGTGGATCAGAAAGCCAGTCTGTATTTTGTGTGACCACCATTTGCCTCACGCAGCGCGACACATCTCCTTCGCATAAAGTGGAGAAGGCTGTTGATTGTGGCCTGTGGAATGTTGTCCCACTCCTCTTTGATGGCTGTGCGAAGTTGCTGGATATTGGCGGGAACTGGAACATGCTGTTGTACACGTCAAACCAGAGCATCCCAAACATGCTCAATGGGGTGACATGTCTGGTGAGTATGTAAGCCAGACCATGGAAGAACTGGGACATTTTCAGCTTCCAGGAATTGTGTACAGATCCTTGCGACATGGGGCCGTGCATTATCATGCTGAAACATGGCGGCAGATAAATGGCATGACAATGGGTCCCAGGATCTCGTCAAGGTATCTCTGTGCATTCAAATTGCCATCAATAAAATGCAATTGTGTTCGTTGTCTGTAGCTTATGCCTGCCCATACCATAACCCCACCTCCACCATGGGGCACTCTGTTCACAACGTTGACATCAGCAAACCGCTCGCCCACACAACACCATACATGCTGTCTGCCATCTGCTTGGTACAGTTGAAACCGGGATTCATCCGTGAAGAGCATGGTGGCCATTAAAGGTGAGCATTTGCCCACTGAAGTCGGTTACGTCGCCGAACTGCATTCAGGTCAAGACACTGGTGAGGACGACGAGCACGCAGATGAGCTTCCCTGGGACGGTTTCTGACAGTTATTATTTGGTTCTGCAAACCGACAGTTTCATCAGCTGTCCGGGTGGCTGGTCTCAGATGATACCGCAAATGAAGAAGCCGGATGTGGAGGTCCTGGGCTGGCGTGGTTACACGTGGTCTGTGGTTGTGAGGCCGGTTGGACGTACTGCCAAATTCTCTAAAACGAAGTTGGAGGTGGCTTGTGGTAGAGAAATTAACATTGAATTCTCTGGCAACAGCTCTGGTGGACATTCCTGCAGTCCTGCATGCCAATTGCATGCTCAAAACTTGAGACATCTGTGGCATTGTGCTGTGTGACAAAACTGCACATTTCCGAGTGGCCTTTTATTGTCCCCAGCACAAGGTGCACCTGTGTAATGATCATGCTGTTTAATCAGCTTCTTGATATGCCACACCTGTCAGGTGGATGGATTATCTTGGCAAAGGATAAATGCTCACTAACAGGGATGTAAACAAATTTGTGCACCAAATTTTAGAGAAATAAGCTTTTTCTGCGTATGGAAAAGTTCTGGGATCTTTTATTTCAGCTCATGAAACATGGGACCAATACTTTACATGTTCTGTTCATATTTCTGTTCAGTATACATGGTTAGACTTGAAAGTTAATCAAAGACTTTGTTTAGAATATCTACATAACTTCAGAAATTGCATTCTTCTCATATTACAACTACAGACCAGTATCCCTTCTTTCTTTTCTCTCCAAAACTCTTGAGCGTGCCGTCTCTAGCCAACTCTCCTGCTATCTCTCTCAGAATGACCTTCTTGATCCAAACCAGTCAGGTTTCAAGACTGGTCATTCAACTGAGACTGCTCTTCTCTGTGTCACGGAGGCTCTCTGCACTGCTAAAGCTAACTCTCTCTCCTCTGCTCTTATCCTTCTAGACCTATCCGTTGCCTTTGATACTGTGAACCATCAGATCCTCCTCTCCACCCTCTCCGAGATGGGCATCACCGGCGCTGCTCACTCTTGGATTGCGTCCTACCTGACAGGTCGCTCCTACCAGGTGGCGTGGCGAGAATCTGTCTCCGCAAAACGTGCTCTCACCACTGGTGTCCCCCAGGGCTCAGTTCTAGGCCCTCTCCTATTCTCTCTATACACCAAGTCACTTGGCTCTGTCATATCCTCACATGGTCTCTCCTATCATTGCTACGCAGACGACACACAATTCATTTTCTCCTTTCCCCCTTCTGATAACCAGGTGGCGAATCGCATCTCTGCATGTCTGGCAGACATATCAGTGTGGATGTCGGATCACCACCTCAAGCTGAACCTCGGAAAGACAGAGCTGCTCTTCCTCCCGGGGAAAGACTGCCCACTCCATGATCTCGCCATCACGGTTGACAACTCCAATGTGTCCTCCTCCCAGAGTGCAAAGAGCCTTGGCGTGACCCTGGACAACACCCTGTCGTTCTCTGCTAACATCAAAGCGGTGACCCGATCCTGCAGGTTCATGCTCTACAACATTTGCAGAGTACGACCCTACCTTACACAGAAAGCGGCACAGGTCCTAATCCAGGCACTTGTCATCTCCCGTCTGGATTACTACAACTCGCTGTTGGCTGGGCTCCCTGTCTGTGCCATTAAACCCCTACAACTTATCCAGAACGCTGGCTTCCAGTTGAGGCTCGCATCTACTACAAGACCATGGTGCTTGCCTACGGAGCTGTGAGGGGAACGGCACCTCCTTACCTTCAGGCTCTGATCAGACCCTACACCCAAACGAGGGCACTACATTCATCCACCTCTGGCCTGCTAGCTCCCCTACCTCTACAGAAGCACAGTTCCCGCTCAGCCCAGTCAAAGCTATTTGCTGCTCTGGCACCCCAATGGTGGAACAAGCTCCCCCACGACGTCAGGACAGCGGAGTCACTGACCACCTTCCGGAGACACTTGAAACCCTACCTCTTTAAGGAATACCTGGAATAGTATAAAGCAATCCTTCTACCCCCCCCACTCCCCCATCCCCCCATAAAAAATGAAGAAAAAAAGTGGTTGTCCCACTTGCTATCATAAGTTGAATGCACCAATTTGTAAGTCGCTCTGGATAAGAGCGTCTGCTAAATGATGTAAATGTAAATGTAAATGTAGACTACTCAGTATGAGAAGAGTGCCATCTAACTGCATCTCACATCTGCCGGTAGTTATTGAACTCTGTCATATCCAAGATGGAGTGTCATGCACTCCACCCCTCCTGCCACCTGACTGCACATGTCCATAACAAGTAATACATTACATAGATCAGGGATGGGCAACTTTGATGGGGGTGGGGGCCACAAAAAATCTGATCTCACAATCTTATGAAACACATTCCGCACACTGGCTATCTTGCCATAACTGATTTGACAGAGAAATATCAGCTAGGTAGGATAGCCAGCTGCAGCTATCACCAAGCTATGCTAGCTAGCTGCTGTCAGCTTGGCTAAACACAAGTTCAGTGCAGGCTTATCCTACACATAGTGTCTTCAGAATGTATTCACACCCCTTTACTTTTTTCACATTTTGTTGTGTTACAGTCTGAATTTAAAATGGATTAAATTGAGATTTTGTGTCACGGATCTACATACAATATCCCATAATTTCAAAGTAGAGTTTTCTTTGTCGAAATTTTGTGAAATTAATACAACATTTTTAGCTGAAATTTCTTGAGACAACGAGTATTCTACCTCTGTTATGTCAAATGTACTTAACAACTCACATAATAAGTTGCATGGACTCATTCCGTGTTTTTAAAACAGTTACAGAGTTTAATGGTTGTGATATGAGAAAAACTGTGGATGAATCCACAACCTTGTAGGTACTCCACAATACTAACCTAAATGACAGAGTGAAAAGAAGGAAGCCTGTACAGAAGAAAAATATTCTAAAACATGCATCCTGTTTGCAACAAGTAAGTACTTTTTGTCCTGAATACAAAGTGTTATGTTTGGGGCAAATCCTACACAACACATCACTGTGTAGCACACTTCATATTTTAAAGCATGGTGGTGGCTACATCATGTTATGGGCATGCTTGTCAAAGATGTAAAAAATAACGGAATACAGCTTTAAGCACAGGCAAAATCCTAGAGGAAAACCTGGTTCAGTCTGCTTTCCAACAGACACTGGGAAATGAATTCACCTTTCAGTAGGACAATAACCTAAAACACAAGGCAAAATATACACTGGAGTTGCTTACCAAGATGACATTGAATGTTCCTGAGTGGCCTAGTTACAGTTTTGACATAAATCATCTTGAAAATCTATGGCAAGACTTGAAAATGGTCCTCTGTAGCTCAATTGGTAGAGCATGGCGCTTGTAACACCAGGGTAGTGGGTTCGATCCCTGGGACCACCCATACGTAAAAATGTATGCACACATGACCGTAAGTCACTTTGGATAAAAGCGTCTGCTAAATGGCATATTATTTATTATTATTAAAATGGCTGTCTAGCAATGACCAACAATCAACTTGACAGAGCTTGAAGAATTTAAAAAAGAATAATGGGCAAATATTGTAAAATCCAGGTGTGCAAATCTTAGCGACTTACCCAAAAAGACTCACAGCAGTAATCGCCGCCAAGGTGCTGCTAAAAAGTATTGAAACAGGATTTTCAATACTTGTGGAAATTAGATATTTCTGTATTTCATTTTCAATACATTTGCAACATTTTCCAAAAACATGTTTTACTTTGTTATTATGGGATATTGTGTGCAGATGGGTGAGGAAAAAAATCAGGTTAATCAATTTTTCATTCAGGCTGTAACACAACAAAATGTAGAATAAGTCAAGGGGTATGAATACTTTCTGAAAGCACAGTAGAGCTGAATTAACTGATCATCTTCAGATGGCGAGTCAGTCTGGATGAGAAGAGTCCTCAACTTCAAAACTTTGTTCTCTCCATAGCAAAACTAGCTTCGCTTACCTCGCTGTACTCACTACTGCACTTGTTTGTTGTGATTGAATGGCAAAGACACACCCAAGAAACATCCACATCAAACCACACCCCCAAGACAACTCTCGTTTACCTTCTGTCATGGCCGCTAGCATTTCTTAATGAGCATTGATGAAAAACCGAGGCCAAATCAGGAAGTGCAGTGGCCCTTTAACGAGAGATCAACTGCCGATGATCTAGTGGCCATCGATGGTAGTAGTGGGCACAGAGACTGCAGGGAGATCAGATGAACCTGCATTAGTAGTATTGTATAGAGACAGATAAAGTACTTGTCTGTATTACTGTGCATTAGCAATACTAGTCATATTCAGCTGTCACTCACAACAAATGATGTGTAGCAAGTAGCAGTTTGGGTTGCAGTCCATAAATCACATGGTTACACATATCACATGAAATACTGTACATACAATTCAAAACATAGAAACCAAATGGCCTAAAAATGTGTCCATTGTTAAATAATAAGCTCTGTTCTGTGCACATATAGAAATGATGTGACAAGTTGTTTGCCATTTGATTACCCTCTACCATCACTCCAGTAAGGTACATCCCAAATGGCACCCTATCCCCTATACTGTGGTGCACTACTTTTGACCAGAGCCCTGTTGGGGAACTGAATAAGGAATAGGGTGCCATTTGGGATGCAGCCTAAGAGTCCCACTCTGAAAGATGACACCTGATTAACACAGTGGAGCTTAGCATCCAGCCCTGTCTGCAACACAAACCAACCACCTGTCTTGCTAGATGCTAAATCGTTTGTTGTGGTAACCTAGTGTATTAGATTCTGTAAACAACATCACGGACTATCACATTTCCGGCTGCACAAGCATTGGCTTGGTAACAGCACCAGGGCTGAGTCGTGTCATCTGTTTAAAGCTGCAGGGTGGAGGGGTACACATTACTTTCTTGGCCTGTCAGTAGTAGGAGGGGCTCCCTTCCTCCCTGCCTCCTTCTCTCTCTCCCTCCTTCTCTCCCTCCTTCCTTCTCCTCCATCCCTCCTTTCCTCCCTTTATCCTTCCCACTCTCCCTCCTCTCATCATCCTCCCCTCTCTCCCTCTTTCCCTCACTCCCTCCCTCTCTCCCTCCTTCCTTCTCTCCCTCCCTCCCTCCCTCCCTCCCTCTATCCCTCCTTCCCTCCATCTATCCCTCCTTCCTTCTCTCCCTCCATCCCTCCCTCTCTATCTCCCTGGCTGCACTGAGATGTGTGCCAGAGCTGGAGTCAGATTGTAGACCAGGCAGCCTGAGTTATAGTGGCTTGTCTCGTCCTGCCCGGCCAACACAGATTTGATGTATATTAGTCTTGCAGAGTCATCAGTCTTTGGGAGCCTGGGCTGTGTGCACGCCATAGAGGAGATTAAAACATCAGTTTGTATAAAGAATAAGTACTGATAGACACAGCAGCAGGCAGCGTGAGGGGAATACCAGTGTATACCCCAATTTACAACACTGAGCTTACCCCAATTCAATACAAAGCCTACCTACCAGATAAAACTCCCTAAACTTCAGGTACTGTATATCCCTTGGCATCGCCATATAGAAGAACATCCTGTACCTATTATGTTATTAATAAAAAGGTACTGTATACACTAGATTAGGGAGGCAACGTACCCTCATAGGTTTACTAAGTTAAGACAAGCCACCTATTATTAATGGACCTGTTAGGGTAGGGAACAACAAGATACAGTGGCCTAATGCTGACCAACTAAAACTACTTAATGAATCATGGCTTAAGAAAATATTCAGAGTGATAGTTTTATTAAGAAATAAATAATTCATGATTAGAGATGTCAACCTTTTTACTTACTACTGTATCAAACTCTGCACTTGACAAATATAATATCGTCTTGATAATAAATAGTATAATCTTGGTGTGTTTTCATGTAAACTTTAAAAACCTGACATCCAGCTTTGATGTACAGTTTTTGTTACAGTTTTTGAGTGTCTTTGGTATTGTAGGTTTGGTCAAGAGTTTTGCATTTCTACCCATGTGAAAGTATCTTAGAGAATAACATCCATTACTGTCAATTCAATCTCAACTCATTTCATCTGGTATCAAGATGAGACATTCTATTAGGTGTTATTGCAACATGTGACATCATAGTAAGGTCTTAGCGATCATTGAAATAGAATCTATAGAACGGACCTCCCCTTTCAAGTCAATGATGGCATAATTGATTCTGTTTTTATGTTTGTGATATCCATGACAGAACTAGTAGTGTAGACATAGTTTAGTTTCACTATCCTCTGAAACGTCCATCTTTGACATTATAAAAACACTGTCGGGCAAAATCTTTCAATCAAAGAGTTCAATTGAACTTCAACAATTCATTTCAATTAAAAAACAGCCGGATAAACTAGTTTGAACTAGTATACAGTAGACATAAAACGCAACTGGAAAGAGACCTTTCTTCTGTAGACCAAGTGCAATATCCTGCCACTTAACTTTTACTTATTCCTTGTAGCTCCTAGTGGAGCAAAGGGCCTCAACAGTGCATTTGCAGGATGAGTAAATCTTCCAAATAAACCAACAAATCAACTGATTCTCCCATCCCATTTTATTTATTTTTTTACTTCTGCACCGTGTTTCCCCAGTGTCTCCGTTTCTCTTCCAGTTTCTCCTCCAAGCATTTAATAAGCACAGGGTCCACTTTGGGGTCAAACTTGTTAGCAAACCAATGGCCATAGTTTAGTAACCACCTCAGCTCCGCAGACCCGTAGATACAAACACTCCGCATGTGAGTCCCTGTGCAGGGAGGGTACAGAGACCCTTCCAGATAATTCCACTTCACCAGTCGCGTTTTACTCTTTAAGTCTGTCACATCCGGGGCAGACCGGAGGATCTCTCCTGGTACACCAGGGATTCTCACCAGTGTCGCCCAGAAGTGTTCGTCCGGAGAGTATGTGTCAGCTGACCATTCCAGGAACTCCCTCGCCACAGAGCTATTTCCGACGTAACGGACAAAGTCTCGTGAGAGGACAAAGTAGGC